>NC_041392.1:550855974-550882068 GCF_002162155.2 Triticum dicoccoides | reverse complement strand
GACGGGGGCGGCGACGAGGGATGGAGACGTACGGGGGGCGCGGCGGGCGACGGTGCAGAGGAGAAGAAGCAGATGAGAAACTAAAATTTTCGTAAGTGTTGTTTATATAGGAGGGGCCTTTAGTACCGGTTGGAGCCACCAACCGGTACTAAAGGCCTGTTTTGGCGAGGCCAAGCGGCGGGAAGCGACCCCCTTTAGTACCGGGTGGTGGCTCCAACCGGTACTAAAGGCCCCACCTTTAGTACTGGTTGGTGCCACGACCCGGTACTAAAGGGGGTGCGCTGGTGCAGGTGGGGTGCGGCAAGTTTAGTCCCACCTCGCTAGCCGAGGGGCGACCGCACTGGTTTATAAACCCCTGTGCGGTAGCTCTCTTGAGCTCCTCTCCAAAGCAGGCCTACTGGGCTTACATGTTCTGTGCTGCCCTGTAGGCCTACTGGGCCTTTGCGGGCCTGCATCCTGGCCCAACAACAGGTTGGGTTTCTAGTCGTATGCCGGCCGCTTTGGCCTAGTAGGCGGGCTTTTTTTAATTTTTTTTGCTTTAGATATTTTTTAGTTGTTTTTTTTGTGTATTTAGAGTTTCTTTGTGAATATTTTTGCTTTAGGTACAAAAAATTAGAAACTTTCTGTTAGTGCCCGTAGATTTCAAATTTGAATAGTTTAAATTTTGAATTATTTGAAATTAGTGTGAATCACTAGTTTGTGAATAACTTAACTTTAAAAATCAGTAAAGGCATGAAAGAATTTGTTTGCACATAAAATTCCTTCGCGTTTCAAATGCCAAAACACATAATTAACTACCCTAACTATTACAGAGATTCCCTTGTGGGTGTGAAACACAGAAGAAAGTGATGATAGTGAAGCCGATCACATCCCAGATCTTTGGGTGTGAAACTTTTTCTTCACGTGTGTCCCTTTGCGCCGTAACCATGGAAAATCTTCATCATTTAACGGGATGCTCGGGTCAATATTCACTATAAATGGAGCAATTTCATCAAACTTTTCATAATCTTCTGACTTGTCTGCCTTGTCATCCACTCCCACGATGTTTCTCTTCCCAGAAAGAACTATGTGCCGCTTTGGCTCATCGTACGATGCATTCGCTTCCTTATCTTTTCTTTTTCATTGTTGGCTCAGCTTCTTCCCCCATTGTTGTATCATCGTATTCAGGAAACCCATGGCCAGGATAGCTGTCGTCGTCCTCTTCTTCTTCATTGTCTTCCATCATAACCCCTCTTTCTCCATGCTTGGTCCAAACATTATAGTGGGGCATGAAACCGAACTTAAACAGGTGGACGTGAATGGTTCTTGACATAGAGTAATTGTGACCGTTCTTACAGCGAGCACATGGACAAGGCATAAAACCATCCGCCCGCTTGTTTGCCTCAGCCGCAAGCAGAAAAGTATGCACGCCCTCAGCGAACTGGGGAGAGCATCGGTCATCGTACATCCATTGCCGGCTCATCTTCATTACACAACACCGAATAGACCAAATTAATACAAGTTCATACAACACTTAAATGCAACAAACAAATAACTCTCTAGCTAAAGCATTTAAATGCAACAACAAATACGATCAAGATCGCAACTAAGGTAACAATGGATCCAACAGCATAATGATACCAAGCCTCACTATCGATGGCATATTTTCTAATCTTTCTAATCTTCAAGCGCATTTTCTCCATCTTGATCTTGTGATCATCGACGACATCGGCAACATGCAACTCCAATTCCATCTTCTCCCCCTCAATTCTTTTCAATTTTTCTTTCAAGTACTCGTTTTCTCTTTCAACTAAATTTAACCTCTCGACAATAGGGTCGGTTGGAATTTCCGGTTCACATACCTCCTAGAAAAAATTTCTATGTCAACTTGATGGGCATAATTTGTCATAAAAACGAAATGCAACTAGTTTTAAAAGAGAATATATATACCACATCCGAATCATAACAAGGACGAGGACCGACGGGGATGGATATCAAAACCATGGCACTATATGTATAACAAACAACGTACGGGTAAGATAATTATACGAGTAACTATATATCCAAATCACACAAATATCAATTTTTATATAAAATTTCATGAACAAGAGGCTCACCACAAGGTGGTGCCGGCGATGGGACGGTGCGGGCGATCGACGGTGGTTACGACGGAGATTTAGAAGGCACTAAGTAAACCACACCTACATATGCAAACTAAGTGTTATTTTTGACCTCAAATTGCATATAAATCAAATACTAGCACACACACACACACACACACACACACACACACACACACACACACATATATATATATATATAATATCCTCCCAAATTACTAAACTCATAAATTAATCACTATATAAAGCATTGCAAGAGCTAATCTAGCAATGAGAGATGAAAGGACAAAGTTGCTAACCTTTGTGATCATTTGAATGGATGGGGGCCTTCAAATCTTGACAAATTTTGGGCAAAATGTGTGATGAGCTCGAGAGGAAGAGGGGAAGAACAGAGAGGAGAGGGGAAAAAGGAAGAACAGAGCGAGCTCGGTTGTGAAGGGTTTATGTAGGACGACCTTTAGTACCGGTTCGTGCCACGAACCGGTACTAAAGGGGCTGGAGGGGCCCCAGTCTGACAACATCCTGCCATCACTCTCATTAGTACCAGTTCGTGGCACGAACCGGTGCTAAAGGTTCGCCACGAACCGGTACTAATGAAAGCGGCCCGGCTAGCCGTTGGAACCGGCACTAATGTATACATTAGTGCCGGCTCAAATACAAACCGGCACTAATGTGCTTCACGTTTGACCCTTTTTCTACTAGTGGTGGGGAGTAACTTAGAATAGTAACACGCATATGTTACTATCTTCACAGTGGGTAGTAACATATGTGTTGTGTCATGCATCACTTTATTTATTAGGTCGTATACTCATCTTTTCTTGATATATGTGATGTTATTGTAACTAGCTATGTTATCACATGCCTCTCTTTCTTTATTAATTACATGCCACATCATCTATTTTATCTAGATGAGTGTGATGTTACCATCTATGTTACTCCCACTGTGGGTAGTTGTAGAGATTTTGAGAGTCAATCGGTTATTGCTTACTTTCTCTTTTCCGGTTTATAAGGCTCAAATCTGAAATCTCATCAATCAAGGCATTTTGTGAGTGAAGGAATGCATCTCGATACTTTACAAAACTACCCCAATTAAACGCATGCATTAAATTAGATTAATTGCAGTGCATGCATGCTTGGCCTAGATAAATAGAAACATTACGTGCATTGGTGTGTTCCTTTTTAATTCTTACATGTAAAGATTTAATGCATCTTGGAAACTAAAAATGAGATGGAGATGAATTCTATAAATTGGAAAAAAAAGATTAAGATAAGTCCTATAAACCTGAAAGGAGGGCGTAGTTACCAGAAAGGAGTAGTTGACATCTTGTAGAGGTTGACGATGCTTCATTATCTCCTCCCGCTGATTGCAGAAAATGGGTGCCATTATTAGCTAGCACGTATGATTTTTATGCAGTTTATGAGCTCCTTCTTGTACTTGCTAGAGTCTGCTGTGTTGTTAGGAAATGAAGCATTAATGAAGCTTATTCAGAGACAATAGTGCGGGTAAGGATCTGGCAACAGAAAAGACTGTTACTCCCTCTGTCACAGTTTAGAAGGCACAGTTAAATTTGCATGCGTTTTCATAATAGACAAAGTTTAGGGCGCATTGCATTTATTTCTAGTAGCTAATTAGTATTCTGATATACTATTTCTATATGCATGCGTAGTATGAATGCTATTTGTTAGCCTATCTCACAACCAATAGATAACCACCTAGGTTTCAGAGAATTTCCAAACGCACCTTCTAAACTGTGGCGAAGGGAGTAGCAAGATAGTTAACCTTGTGTCACATCCCTGGTCCTGTTATGCACTAGGCTAGACCCTCATGTGAGCATCATGTTTTAATTCAAATGAAATTTGAATTGAGGAATTTCAAAAGCCTCAGAAGACCTCTAAAAATAACCAACATTTAAATCTCATCAAATGAGTCCAAAGAAATGTTCCTGTTACTCTGTGAAAATATTGGTAAGAGGTAAAATTCAAACCAATATTTTTGGAATCCCAGAATTATTTATTTTTGGGCCTTTGACTTAAACCAATGACATATTTGAGTTGAATTTATTTCTATTATATAAGAAATAAAGTTCAAATATTTTTGTAAGTTGCCTGTGACCTTGGACTAGTTCCTGAGCTCACATACAATTTACAGAAAGTTTTAGAAAAATGATTTGATATTTTAAATTAAATCAAAACCAATTGCAGAAAATAGAAAACTGAAATAATTAGAAAAAGGAGAGAGAGAAACCTACCTTGCGCCTACCTGTGCGGCCTGCTGCAGAAGCCGGCCCAGCCCATCTCCACTTTCCCCTGTCGTCTTCCCCGCGCCAGTAGGCAGCGCACGTGGCCGACGGGCGCCGACGCTGCCTCGGCCACCTCCTGCTTCCCCGGCCACCTCCTGCTTCCCCGGCCCCTTCTAGCGACGCCTGGAGGCGCCACGCAGCCCCCTGGTCCCTCTCGCTCACTCCCTCGAGCTCATCCCCCTCCTCTGTTCTCTCTCTCGCACGCAGCCACTGAACCCATCCGCCGCCGCCATTCGTTGCCGCTGTGGCCACAGCCACTGCCTCGCCCCGCCGATGCTCTCAGAGGCGCCGCCGCCACCTACTCTCCCTCCTCTCCGAGCTACACGAGCCAGGACGGCCCCAAGACGACGCTTGCGGCCTTCTTCTCCGACCACGGCCGCCGGATGCCGCCGTCCGATTCGCCGTCTCCACCGCCGCCCCGAGCACGCCGACCTTCTATTCGAACTCACCGTGAGCCCCTGTCCATTTCCCCTCTCTCCCCGTGCCCGTCCGCGCCTTCTAACCACCGTGGCTGTCGAAGCCGACAGTTCCTCGCCGCCGGCGATGACGCAGACGAGGCTAGAGCCACCGTAGCTAACTCCCGAGCACGGCAACGTGCTCAGCACTCTTCCAGGAGCCGGGCGCGCCCACCCGTGCGACCTGCCGTGCCCTCTAGCGCTAACCCCGACCTCGCCTGTGCTCCGGCCGCCGCCTTGTTCGCCGCCGTCGCCAAGTCCGACCTCCCCAGCACGAACGGATGCCACGATTCGATGCGCGCGAGCCTGGGCATCCCGTAGAGCCCCTCCGCCGCTCTTTTGGTCATCGGAGGGCGAATCCCGACGCTCTCCGCCGTCCCTGGCCTCGCCGGCGACGAGCCTCGGGTCAACTCCGGCGAGTTTGACCCGGGTTTGACCCCAGTTTGACTCCCCCTGACTCAATGACAGGTGGGGCCCAGCTCTGTTAGTTAATTAGGATTAGTACTAATTGAATTAGTTAAACTAATTACCCCTGCTGACACTGACAGTGGGCCCCGTGGCTATTAATTTGATTAGTTAGAATTAATTAACTCTTTGTTAGTCACTCGTGTCACTGACGTGTGGACCCCGCTGGTCAGGTTTGACCCGGACCAGCCCCTGTTGACCTGTGACGTCATACCAACGTCATGCTGACGCAATAATTCCTTTCTGGAATTTAAATAAATCTTAAATGATTTAATATTTTCAGAAAATGTCCAAAACTTCTAAAAATCATATAAAATCAACCGTAACTCCAAATGAGATAAATTATACATGAAAAATTATCAGAAAAATTCAAGGAACCCATCTGTACCATTTTCATGCATGTTTGAACAATGTTTGTCCTCTGTTTTGGACAAAACAAATAAAGGACATTTAAATAACCATATATGGAGTTGGAATTTGAATCATGTATTCAAACCAACTTCATTTAAATCATAGCTAGGCGCATTAGCCCAAAACACATTCATATTGCCATTCATAGCATGCATCATATTGTGCATTGCATTGATCGTGTTTTTTCTGTGTTTGCCGGTGTTGTTCCCCCTCGATAGACGTTGTACCGATGATGTGATCGTTGACACTGATGAAGACTCAATGCTATCTTCAGAAGTGCCAGGCAAGCAAAACCCCCTTGTTCATTCCGATACAATTCTACTCTCTCGCTCCTGCTCTCTTTTACTGCATTAGGACAACAACGACATATTTGTTACTTGCTGCGGTAGTTGAACCCCTTTATCCTCTGCATGACCTGTCATTGCCACAGTAAATAGATGAAACCCACTAGCATGAGTAGGAGTTGTTTGAGCCCTGTTGTGCCTACTCATTCATGCTTGTTTGTCATGCCTGCTATTGCTTAGAGTTGTGTCAGGTCTGATTCATCGGGAATGAATCAGAGGTGTATGAACACGTCCTACTGTGTGTGAGCTAAGTGTGTGAACACGATTTGGTAAAGGTAGCGGTGAGAGGCCATGTAGGAGTACATGGTGGGTTGTCTCATTGCAGCCGTCCTCAGGGACTGAGTTCTGTGTTTGTGATCCATGATTCAGCTACTACCATACATTGGGCCCTGAAATATGACCCCGCTCGACTTCTTATTCACCCTAGTCCTCTGTCCAGGAGTTGCAAGTAGTTTCTGGTGTTTGTAGTATGCTGGAGGCCGTGGACAGCGCTGACCGTAGGGGTGGGCTGTGATGCGGTAGGTACGTGGCACGGTGTACCGGATACCCGTTAGGTATCTCGGGAACCCTGCACACATCGTTTGGGGCTGTGAGCGAAACTCCGGCCAGATCTCCTCATGGATGGAACCCGAATAGGCGATAAACCTGGACTAGAGACTTGAGTGTTTAGGTAGGTCGTGGTCTACACCCACGTCGGCTTTCGCTTGAAGTCTGCCGAGCACATGTCGTGTGCAGACGCTAAGTGGTGGAAACATGTATGAAGAAGTACACCCCTGCAGGGTTAACATCATCTATTCGAATAGCCGTGTCCACGGAAAAGGACTTCTGGGTTGCTTATATCAGTTCATAGACAAGTGAAAGTGGATACTCTAAAATACGCAAGATAAGCGTGAGTGCTATGGATGGCGTTCTCGTAGGGAGACGGGAGCGGATCCATAGTGGTGTATTGATATGGTGAATATGTGGACTCGTGTGCGCCACCTCAAAAGAGTTACTTGCAGTCGTAGTTCAGGATAGCCACCGAGTCAAAGCTGGCTTGCTGCAGTTAAACCCCACCATCCCCTTGTTGAAAATGATGCATATGTAGCTAGTTCTGATGTAAGTCTTGCTGGGTACATTTGTACTCACGTTTGCCTATTTTATGTTTTTGCAGAGAGACATCAGTCTCGCTAGTAGTTCCGCGTGGTCTTCGACGTTTAGCTTGATACCTCAGCTACGATCTTGTGCCCTCGGCAGGATCTGGTAGATAGTCCGGCTTCTCAGCCCTTTTCATTTGTAGATGTCTGTACTCAGACATGTTAAGCTCCCGCTTGTTTTGATTTGTATGCTCTGAATGTTGGGTCATGAGACTCATGTTTGTAATATCTCGCTCCTCGGAGCCTATTGAATAAATACTTGAGTTGTAGAGTCATGTTGTGATGCCATGTTGTATTTGCACATATCGAGCATATTGTGTGTATGTTATTGAAATGCTTGGTATGTGTGGGATCTGACTATCTAGTTGTTTATCTTTAGTAGCCTCTCTTACCGAGAAATGTCTCCTAGTGTTTCCACCGAGCCATGGTAGCTTGCTACTGCTCCGGAACACTTAGGCTGGCCGGCATGTGTCCTTCTTCGTTCCTGTGTCTGTCCCTTCGGGGAAATGTCACGCGATGAATACCGGAGTCCTGTTAGCCCGCTACAGCCCGGTTCACCGGAGTCCTGCTAGCCCAGTGCTACAGCCTGGATTCACCCGCTGATGACCGACACGTTCGATGCTGGGTCATGGATGCCTGTCCCTGTAGGTTTGTGCCACTTTGGGTTTACGACTAGCCATGTCAGCCCGGGCTCCTTATCATATGGATGCTAGCGACACTATCATATACGTGTGCCAAAAGGCGCAAACGGTCCCGGGCGAAGGTAAAGCGACACCCGTGGGAATACCGTGCGTGAGGCCGCAAAGTGATATGAGGTGTAACATGCTAGATCGATGTGGCATTGAGTCGGGGTCCTGACAGTGTTGGTATCAGAGCTTGACTGCCTATAGGATTACCAAGCCAAACTGGTCGAAGTTGAGTCTAGAAATTCTTTAGTTATATAAGGGAATTGATTGTGGGATGGAACGTAAGGCTCTTTTTACTCCTTATACCTTATGCCCTTCTGATCTGAGTCATCTTATCTTTTCTACGGGGTTAAGGAACTAGGCTTTCTCTTCTTTCTATCAGGATCACGTGTTACTAATCCGTAGACTTATAAGATTGTTGGACTTAAGCCTCTGTTCAGTTTCTACTACTTCTGTATGTTAACTGTTGATCTCGAAACCTTGGTATTGTGCTTCTGAGTGGTTATGCCACCATTTTTGTAGCATGTCTCAAATCTTTTTGAGCATTTATAGCCGTTATGTTGTCCGAGTCATTCCAGGTTTCTAAATAGTCTGATGCATTTGCAAATCCTTTCTTTCCGTTCCCGATGTCCCTTATGGTCACAATAAGCACACTAACCGGTGCGTTGAGGTAATTTATTGCCTTGAGATATATGTTGGAGTTCCTATTATGACCCTAAGTGCTTAGAGGATCATCTAGTGGTCTAGCCATGATCTGTCTTTCCAGTGTGATGATTCTGGCCGTCATTATCGAAAGCATCCCGTGATGCCATTTAGTTAGTAGGCATTCTATTTCTGGGTTCTTGAACCCGAGATTCACTCTACTTACTTCATGTTGATAGTGTTGCTAGTTCCTTTAGGAAATTAGTAACTTTTGCATTAGTCCTCGAGGTCCATGGTATTTTCCTTCTTCCAAATACTATGAACCACTTATGGCAGTAGTTTGTTGGATCAAAAGATCATAACAGGAGTGCTCTCGATGGGTTCTCTATTCTATGTTGCGACTCTGCCAGTCCTAACCTTCTGCATGGGTTATCCGGAAGAATTATGTTGAACTTGGTTCGACATACTAGTCCATGCATCCACAACTCAGAAAAACATATGTTCTTTTGAGTTGTCCCCCTTTAGTTGTCTTCTGACCGTCGTCTATCAATTGATAGTCAAGAGTATGCGTGCGTTCATTCATCGATGCCTATTACTCTTGTGGTCCGTTAAGCCATTCTATTCCGGAATGACTAGGAGAAACAAACTCCAGTACCTTGTCCATTTCCAGGATTGGGTCAAAGTAGTCGTACTCCACAGATCAAATTGCTAATCTTTCTTTTGCTCTGTTCCACCTTGGAGTATTACCATCTTTATATCAAGAATGTCATGGGAATTGTACACCATCCTATGAATTCTTGGTACAGTGATACTTCTTGCCATCATTGTTCATTCCTCGATTCCTGTGTTATTGTAACCGGAATGCCGACAAGTGAATCATGGTGTGTGAAATCAATACTCCTAGCAACTCCGTTGCTTGGTAGTTAAATGGACGATAACCTCATTCTTAGCGTGTTGATTATTGAATCGTCACCCTAAGGTTGATTGTGCTACCTAGTCCTTATTTCGGTGCACCCTTCGATTGATGAGTTAGGATCTTGTCAAGTCCTCACTCATTTGATCATATCATCTTGCCCTCAAAAGCAAGATTGTTCTCGAGCTTACTAACATATTGGTGGTTCGTGATTTTCCGAATATCTTCTCGGAAGTATTACCAGGTTGTCACCTGACTGTTATGTTGAGCTCATGATCAAGTTGGTTTTCCAATAAACCACTTTTTCTCCAAGAATCTGTGTTAGATACCCCTGAGCTAGTTTGTTAAGCCAAACAACAACTTGGAGAGTTGGAAGATAAAAGCTTACCTGACTTAGTTCATTCCAAAGGGATATCCTTTGTATGTGTGTGTTGAAGAAAGTTGATATTTCATCGACTGACCCTCGTGATCAGTTAATGGACCTATCATCTTGTCCAACCTTTGATTTGGGTGTGGGCTATCCTCAAATCAAGTCAGAACCAACGATGTTCGTAATGTTGTCTTACTCGTGGTTTTTCCTCGGGCATACACCATTATATTCTTTGGTCTGACCAATGCTATCACCGTGTTCACTTAACTATGGAATTCTTTTTAAAAGGAAACCCGGATGAATTGTTGTTGAGCCCATTAACAACATCCTTATCTCCTCCATGATTTTGTTGAACATTAAGCTAGTGTTGGAAACTTTTGAAAGCATTTCTTCATGCTAGTTCATGAAGCATATGTTCGGATGTAAGAAGTGACTTCCTCCAGTTCATATGCATTTGATGCAAGTTGCCGCCGTTGATTCGAGAAAGTCAATGTTGTTTCCTTTGGAATCATCCCAAATCAGTCATGCATACGTGCGAAGTATTCTGTGGTTCGGAGACTTGCAACCTCCATTCTATATGTGTCCCTAGCACACCAAGCCACTGATTGATTTGTTCAAGATTAATAAGTTCTAAGTGCTAGTCCCGAAGGTACCAGACAGATTTGTACAAAACTTCGATATCCTCGATGATGGTTCCCCTCCTGAACTCGGTAGTGTTTTATTATAAGACTACTTTGTGGTCATGCTTGTCTGGGACAACGTGTTCACATGTTTGTAGCAGAACCAGCTCATGTTTTGGAGCTTACTATCGTAGTTCATTTCCCGAGAATCTCGCAACGTCATCTCGTCGATTTGTGTTGCAAACTATCGTTTTTCTTCCTAGACTCGATGAGTCTGGAATATCCTGACACCAACCAGATCTGAATCTCAGGCAGATGTGATGGTTGGAACATTTCCCAAGAACTATAATATTAGTCTCTCGATAACCGGTAAGGTGGATGTCGTGGCCAACACACCCATCCGGTAGACCTATTATTATAGTATCTTGTTTGAGGAAGTTGGCCACCTCCCCATAAGGACTTCGTAGGATTTACCCCCTAGCTATGCCTTATGATTTTAGTGTTTCCGAAGTACGACCTTTACCTGATGTTCTAGATACCAGACCATTTCAAGGAATGGGATACGCTAGTACATCAAGGAGAACATTAGAAGCGGAGTGCTAAATATCTCTCGGTCGATCATCCAGATTTCGTCCCCTTGGCCTCGCTAAGGTGAAATATGAGAAAGTGTTATCCTCCTTTGCATCTGCATCGTCCATCGCTAGTCATCATGGTAGTATGTTATGTTGTCAGCACCCTTGACATGGATGTTGGTAAAACCTTGATGATTATGGAAATGCTCAAGTTCTTGAGAGCACGCACAAGCGCTAGGTGTTATCATCGACACTAATTGGGATGCTCTCAGTTTCCTCGGCAATGCTATGACCTTTTCAAACAGTGAATTCACTCTCTATTGTTGGGTTCTTCCCCAGTTACCAAAATCATTCCCAGCATTGCATTTTGTTCCCAGCTTGCACCGCCAATGTGCCATTCTACCATGGGTCTCTTCCATTTCCGGTGGTAAGCAAATTCATCCATTACGTTGTCTTCAACAAGGTAATCCACATCATCCAAGTCCGAGTATGCCATTCTACCGACCTCCTCCAAATGATCGATTGTGTTTTGCCTTAAGCTGGTATAAAGAGTTTCAATGATCCTGAATCAAAGGTAATTCTTTTTGCCACTTAAGGGGATATATCTACGAGTCACCATCCCTAAGGTGCCTCGTTGTGGTATCATGGCAATTCAACTCCTCGCTGCGCTGACAACCGTTTACCACCCTGTTAAGTGTGGAATTGTAGTCTACCTGGTAAACCTCCGTCATTTGTTCCACTCCTTTCCGCTAGAGGTGTGCTTCGTCTCTCAGCTCAAGAGATGTTGCTATGTCTCATTCCGTGAGTTAATCCTGAGTTGTTCGACCTTCGAGAAGAACGATTCTTTTAGGGTCTTTCCTTCCTCTCGCTGTCATGATAGTTGGAGTTCTCAGAGCAAGACTTCGAGACAATGATGGTGAACGAATCAACGTTCAGTTGAAGTGCAACCTGGATCGTGAAGATTGTGCTAGTTTGCGTTCCCCCTTCACCTTACCCTACGCTTGAATCTCGGGACGAGATTTTTGTTTAGTGGGGGTGAGTTGTCACATCCCTGGTCCTGTTATGCACTAGGCTAGACCCTCATGTGAGCATCATGTTTTAATTCAAATGAAATTTGAATCGAGGAATTTCAAAAGCCTCAGAAGACCTCTAAAAATAACCAACATTTAAATCTCATCAAATGAGTCCAAAGAAATATTCCTGTTACTCTGTGAAAATATTGGTAAGAGGTAAAATTCAAACCAATATTTTTGGAATCCCAGAATTATTTATTTTTGGGCCTTTGACTTAAACCAATGACATATTTGAGTTGAATTTATTTCTATTATATAAGAAATAAAGTTCAAATATTTTTGTAAGTTGCCTGTGACCTTGGACTAGTTCCTGAGCTCACATACAATTTACAGAAAGTTTTAGAAAAATGATTTGATATTTTAAATCAAATCAAAACCAATTGCAGAAAATAGAAAACTGAAATAATTAGAAAAAGGAGAGAGAGAAACCTACCTGGCGCCTACCTGTGCGGCCTGCTGCAGAAGCCGGCCCAGCCCATCTCCACTTTCCCCTGTCGTCTTCCCCGCGCCAGTAGGCAGCGCGCGTGGCCGACGGGCGCCGACGCTGCCTCGGCCACCTCCTGCTTCCCCGGCCACCTCCTGCTTCCCCGGCCCCTTCTAGCGACGCCTGGAGGCGCCATGCAGCCCCCTGGTCCCTCTCACTCACTCCCTCGAGCTCATCCCCCTCCTCTGTTCTCTCTCTCGCACGCAGCCACTGAACCCCTCCGCCGCCGCCGTTCGTTGCCGCTGTGGCCACAGCCACTGCCTCGCCCCGCCGATGCTCTCAGAGGCGCCGCCGCCACCTACTCTCCCTCCTCTCCGAGCTACACGAGCCAGGACGGCCCCAAGACGACGCTTGCGGCCTTCTTCTCCGACCACGGCTGCCGGATGCCGCCGTCCGATTCGCCGTCTCCACCGCCTCCCCGAGCACGCCGACCTTCTCTTCGAACTCACCGTGAGCCCCTGTCCATTTCCCCTCTCTCCCCGTGCCCGTCCGCGCCTTCTAACCACCGTGGCTGTCGAAGCCGACAGTTCCTCGCCGCCGGCGATGACGCAGACGAGGCTAGAGCCATCGTAGCTAACTCCCGAGCACGGCAACGTGCTCAGCACTCTTCCAGGTGTTGGGTTTCGTAGTAATTTCAAAATTTTTCCTACGCGCACACAGGATCATGTGATGCATAGCAACGAGAGGAGAGTGTTGTCTACATACCCAACGCAGACCGACTGCGGAAGCAATGACACGACGTAGAGGAAGTAGTCGTACGTCTTCACGATCCAACCGATCAAGCACCGAAACTACGGCACCTCCGAGTTCGAGCACACGTTCAGCTCGATGACGATCCCCGGACTCCGATCCAGCAAAGTGTCGGGGAAGAGTTTCGTCAGCACGACGGCGTGGTGACGATCTTGATGAACTACAGCAGCAGGGCTTCGCCTAAACTCCGCTACAGTATTATCGAGGAATATGGTGGCAGGGGGCACCGCACACGGCTAAGGAATCGATCACGTGGATCAACTTGTGTCAACTTCTGTGTTTAGAGGTGCCCCTGCCTCCGTATATAAAGGAGGAGAGGAGGGGAGGCTGGCCGGCCAAAGAGGGAGGCGCAGGAGAGTCCTACTCCCTCTGGGAGTAGGATTCCTCCCCCCAATCCTAGTCCAACTAGGATTCCTCGGAGGGGAAGGGAGAGAGGGGGCCCGGCCACCTTCTCCTAGTCCTAATAGGACTAGGGGAGGGGAAAGAGGCGCAGCCACCTTGGGCTGCCCCTTTCTCCTTTCCACTAAGGCCCATGATGGCCCATATGGCTCCCGGGGGGTTCCGGTAACCTCCCGGTAACCCGGTAAAATCCCGATTTCACCCGGAACACTTCCGATGTCCAAACATAGGCTTCCAATATATCAATCTTTACGTCTCGACCATTTCGAGACTCCTCGTCATGTCCGTGATCACATCCGGGACTCCGAACAACCTTCGGTACATCAAAACGCATAAACTCATAATATAACTGTCATCGTAACCTTAAGCGTGCGGACCCTACGGGTTCGAGAACAATGTAGACATGACCGAGACATGTCTCTGGTCAATAACCAATAGCGGGACCTGGATGCCCATATTGGCTCCTACATATTCTACGAAGATCTTTATCGGTCAGACCGCATAACAACATACGTTGTTCCCTTTGTCATCGGTATGTTACTTGCCCGAGATTCGATCGTCGGTATCCAATACCTAGTTCAATCTCGTTAACGGCAAGTCTCTTTACTCGTTCCGTAATACATCATCTCACAACTAACATATTAGTTGTAATGCTTGCAAGGCTTATGTGATGTGTATTACCGAGAGGGCCCAGAGATACCTCTCCGACAATCGGAGTGACAAATCCTAATCTCGAAATACGCCAACCCAACATCTACCATTGGAGACACCTGTAGTACTCCTTTATAATCACCCATTTACGTTGTGACGTTTGGTAGTACCCAAAGTGTTCCTCCGGTAAACGGGAGTTGCATAATCTCATAGTCGTAGGAACATGTATAAGTCATGAAGAAAGCAATAGCAACATACTAAACGATCAGGTGCTAAGCTAATGGAATGGGTCATGTCAATCAGATCATTCTACTAATGATGTGACCTCGTTAATCAAATAACAACTCATTGTTCATGGTTAGGAAACATAACCATCTTTGATTAACGAGCTAGTCAAGTAGAGGCATACTAGTGACACTCTGTTTGTCTATGTATTCACACATGTATTATGTTTCCGGAAAATACAATTCTAGCATGAATAATAAACATTTATCATGATTATAAGGAAATAAATAATAACTTTATTATTGCCTCTAGGGCATATTTCCTTCACCAGGAGCCGGGCGCGCCCACCCGTGTGACCTGCCGTGCCCTCTAGCGCCAACCCCGACCTCGCCCGTGCTCCGGCCGCCGCCTTGTTCGCCGCCGTCGCCAAGTCCGACCTCCCCAGCACAAACGGATGCCACGATTCGATGCGCGCGAGCCTGGGCATCCCGTAGAGCCCCTCCGCCGCTCTTTTGGTCATCGGAGGGCGAATCTCGACGCTCTCCGCCGTCCCTGGCCTCGCCGGCGACGAGCCTCGGGTCAACTCCGGCGAGTTTGACCCGGGTTTGACCCCAGTTTGACTCCCCCTAACTCAATGATAGGTGGGGCCCAGCTCTGTTAGTTAATTAGGATTAGTACTAATTGAATTAGTTAAACTAATTACCCCTGCTGACACTGACAGTGGGCCCCGTGGCTATTAATTTGATTAGTTAGAATTAATTAACTCTTTGTTAGTCACTCGTGTCACTGACGTGTGGACCCCGCTGGTCAGGTTTGACCCGGACCAGCCCCTGTTGACCTGTGACGTCATACCAACGTCATGCTGACGCAATAATTCCTTTCTGGAATTTAAATAAATCTTAAATGATTTAATATTTTCACAAAATGTCCAAAACTTCTAAAAATCATATAAAATCAACCGTAACTCCAAATGAGATAAATTATACATGAAAAATTATCAGAAAAATTCAAGGAACCCATCTGTACCATTTTCATGCATGTTTGAACAATGTTTGTCCTCTGTTTTGGACAAAACAAATAAAGGACATTTAAATAACCATATATGGAGTTGGAATTTGAATCATGTATTCAAACCAACTTCATTTAAATCATAGCTAGGCGCATTAGCCCAAAACACATTCATATTGCCATTCATAGCATGCATCATATTGTGCATTGCATTGATCGTGTTTTTTCTGTGTTTGCCGGTGTTGTTCCCCCTCGATAGACGTTGTACCGATGATGTGATCGTTGACACTGATGAAGACTCAATGCTATCTTCAGAAGTGCCAGGCAAGCAAAACCCCCTTGTTCATTCCGATACAATTCTACTCTCTCGCTCCTGCTCTCTTTTACTGCATTAGGACAACAACGACATATTTGTTACTTGCTGCGGTAGTTGAACCCCTTTATCCTCTGCATGACCTGTCATTGCCACAGTAAATAGATGAAACCCACTAGCATGAGTAGGAGTTGTTTGAGCCCTGTTGTGCCTACTCATTCATGCTTGTTTGTCATGCCTGCTATTGCTTAGAGTTGTGTCAGGTCTGATTCATCGGGAATGAATCAGAGGTGTATGAACACGTCCTACTGTGTGTGAGCTAAGTGTGTGAACACGATTTGGTAAAGGTAGCGGTGAGAGGCCATGTAGGAGTACATGGTGGGTTGTCTCATTGCAGCCGTCCTCAGGGACTGAGTTCTGTGTTTGTGATCCATGATTCAGCTACTACCATACATTGGGCCCTGAAATATGACCCCGCTCGACTTCTTATTCACCCTAGTCCTCTATCCAGGAGTTGCAAGTAGTTTCTGGTGTTTGTAGTATGCTGGAGGCCGTGGACAGCGCTGACCGTAGGGGTGGGCTGTGATGCGGTAGGTACGTGGCACGGTGTACCGGATACCCGTTAGGTATCTCGGGAACCCTGCACACATCGTTTGGGGCTGTGAGCGAAACTCCGGCCGGATCTCCTCATGGATGGAACCCGAATAGGCGATAAACCTGAACTAGAGACTTGAGTGTTTAGGTAGGTCATGGTCTACACCCACGTCGGCTTTCGCTTGAAGTCTGCCGAGCACATGTCGTGTGCAGACGCTAAGTGGTGGAAACATGTATGAAGAAGTACACCCCTGCAGGGTTAACATCATCTATTCGAATAGCCGTGTCCACGAAAAAGGACTTCTGGATTGCTTATATCAGTTCATAGACAAATGAAAGTGGATACTCTAAAATACGCAAGATAAGCGTGAGTGCTATGGATGGCGTTCTCGTAGGGAGACGGGAGCGGATCCATAGTGGTGTATTGATATGGTGAATATGTGGACTCGTGTGCGCCACCTCAAAAGAGTTACTTGCAGTCGTAGTTCAGGATAGCCACCGAGTCAAAGCTGGCTTGCTGCAGTTAAACCCCACCATCCCCTTGTTGAAAATGATGCATATGTAGCTAGTTCTGATGTAAGTCTTGCTGGGTACATTTGTACTCACGTTTGCCTATTTTATGTTTTTGCAGAGAGACATCAGTCTCGCTAGTAGTTCCGCGTGGTCTTCGACGTTTAGCTTGATACCTCAGCTACGATCTTGTGCCCTCGGCAGGATCTGGTAGATAGTCCGGCTTCTCAGCCCTTTTCATTTGTAGATGTCTGTACTCAGACATGTTAAGCTTCCGCTTGTGTTTTGATTTGTATGCTCTGAATGTTGGGTCATGAGACTCATGTTTGTAATATCTCGCTCCTCGGAGCCTATTGAATAAATACTTGAGTTGTAGAGTCATGTTGTGATGCCATGTTGTATTTGCACATATCGAGCATATTGTGTGTATGTTATTGAAATGCTTGGTATGTGTGGGATTTGACTATCTAGTTGTTTATCTTTAGTAGCCTCTCTTACCGGGAAATGTCTCCTAGTGTTTCCACCGAGCCATGGTAGCTTGCTACTGCTCCGGAACACTTAGGCTGGCCGGCATGTGTCCTTCTTCGTTCATGTGTCTGTCCCTTCGGGGAAATGTCACGCGATGAATACCGGAGTCCTGTTAGCCCGCTACAGCCCGGTTCACCGGAGTCTTGCTAGCCCAGTGCTACAGCCTGGATTCACCCGCTGATGACCGACACGTTCGATGCTGGGTCATGGATGCCTGTCCCTGTAGGTTTGTGCCACTTTGGATTTACGACTAGCCATGTCAGCCCGGGCTCCTTATCATATGGATGCTAGCGACACTATCATATACGTGTGCCAAAAGGCGCAAACGGTCCCGGGCGAAGGTAAAGCGACACCCGTGGGAATACCGTGCGTGAGGCCGCAAAGTGATATGAGGTGTTACATGCTAGATCGATGTGGCATTGAGTCGGGGTCCTGACACCTTGCAAGACAGCTTCAGACCACATTACCTCCTTAAGAACTTATTCTACCTGGTCTTCTCTTCAGCCACAGCAACAACAACAGCTTGCGGTACAAGCAGCGGCAGTCAGGATCGAGGGGCGGGCCAAACTAGGGTTCTGCGACAACCAGGTACACGCTTGTGCCATGCCTATCTGCTTGATATGGGGCATTCTTCTCCGCGGATTGGGCGTAGGTTTGGTTCTCAACACCATTTACTCTGGCTTGTTCATGTGAATTTTGTGATCAAGCCGTGTTCGAGGGTTTACCTTTGATGTGGTTCCAAGCCAGCTTCCCAAATATTTACTCTGACTGCCCAAATCGGTCTAGCTCTGTTCGTTTGGGCTGTGCTTATATAAATACTACTCGCCTTGTACAAATAAGGGAAAATCCCTACATGAATGAAATGCTGAACTGAAAAGAGAAGGGTACTGTCTGCAAGTGTCACTAACTGAACTTTTCGTTTCGGAAAAGCCATGTAAGATAGTACAGCATTGTTCCTTTTTACATGAATTTCTGTCACTAGGTACCATCCTGCTAATCTTTGCTTCATCTGACATCCATGCGGGAGGCCAGATGCTTGATTCTAAGGATCCCGGCAGAAACTTGTCCCATGCCCGGCCGGTCTTTGGGCGATGTCATGGAGCAAGAGAGGCCTATTCTAACCATTAGAACGACACAGTTCTTCATCACTTTCGGTGCGTTGCTGTCATCTTGTAGCATTGTTGGATCAACAACCTTACAAATATTATATGGAAATGCTCTACGAACAAATTCATGAAGGCTTGCACCTTCACTGAATTTTCCGTCGCTGGACTTCGCCCTGTTATCATTTGTAACATAAGCACTCCAAAACTGTAGACATCACCCTTGGTTGATATCTCTTCACTCATGCCATATTCTGCATTTGCATTTACAAACACAGTTAGAGAATCTGCAGCATTTGCAAGTTGCCACTCCGTAAAGAACAAACACACCCAACAATCTAACATTGCTGAGGATATGCTTAATCTCACCTGGTGAGATGTATCCGATCGACCCTTTATGAAATGATAAAAGCTTTTACTTCTTGTACTATCTTTTCGATATCCAATGTATCTAATAATCTCACCTGGGTCTTTACTTTTACTTGGATAGTGGCCTATTTTTTTCCCGATGGATAGCACTTCTTCTTTAATGTAGTCGTTATTCTTACAAACTACTACTCCCTCCATTCGACAATGTAGTGTCTATAGATTTTTCTAAAAGTCAAACTTTGCTAATTTTGACACAGTGTATAGAGAAAACTGTATACATCTACAATACCAAACATGTAAATTATGAAAGTATAACTCATAATGTATCCAATTATGTGCATTTGGTATTCTAGATGTACCTATTTTTCTCTATAAATATGGTCAAAGTTTGTAATGTTTGACTTTTGGAAAAATCTATAGGCACTACGTTATGGAATGGAGGGAGTATATTCTGCTTTGCCTTTGCTGTTTATGTAGAACTAGATCAATTTTATTATTCAACCCAGAGTACTTTTCTACAAGTCTTTGGTATTTTCTCAATAAACTTTCAAATTTTGGTCTAAGTTGTCTTTTCTTTTCCCCCAAGATATAAAAAAGCTATATATCAAATCAACAATTGTATTTAGTTGGCTATGAGTAGTATGCCAAATTCTTCAGAGGGATTTATTCTGCACCTTATATCAATATTTTCTTTAGCATTTATTACTTTACCTGTGCTAACTTCTGAGTTTAGATACTTCAACCTTTCAATGATTAAACACTAGCTCAGATACCAACAATGCACAATATTCAAGATTAAAATATGTTATTATTCAGTTTATTTTTGTTCATATTCAAGATTAATTATTATAAAAAATATTGATTTTTTTATTTAAAGATGTTAATATATGATTTGTACTGTTCAAATTTCCTAAAATCAGATACTATATTCATGTGAGTCTACTGTTCAAATTTGAGGAAATTTGAAGTTACAGTTGAAAAAAATAACTAGCCCAACCATGAGTTATTGCAGTTCTGAGATTAGAGAAGAAAATTATTAAAACTGAAATAGAGCAAAAGAGAAGATTACATTGTCTGCAAGGGTCACTATCTGTCTAACTGAATTCAAAAGAAGGAAAAGACATAAGATAGTACATCATTATTCTTGTTTACACGAATTTCTGTTGCTAGCAACCATCCTGCCTATGCTTTGCTTCATCTGACATACATGCGTGAGGCCACATGCTTGATTCTAAGGATCTCGGTAGAAACTTGGCCCATGTCCGGCCGCTCTTTGGGAGATGTCATGGAGCAAGAGAGGCCTATTCTAACAAGTGGAATGACACAGTTCTTTATTATTTCTTGTGCATTGCTGTCATCTTCTAGCATTGTTTGATCAACAACGTCACAAATATTATTTGGAAATGCTCTATGAACAAATTCATGAAGGCTTGCACCATCACTGAAATTTTTGTCAGTTGGACTTCGCCCTGTTATCATCTGTAACAGAAGCACTCCAAAACTGTAGACATCACCCTTGGTTGATATCTCTGCGCTCATGCCATACTCTGCATTTACATTTACAAACACAATTAGACATACTCTGCATTTACATTTACAAACACAATTAGCGAAATCTGCAGTATATGTGCCACTCTAAAGTAAAAACGAACCCAATAGTCCAACATTACTGAGGATATGCTTAGTCTCACCTGGAGGGGTGTATCCGATGGATCCTTTTAGGCAGGCCAGACTTGTTGAATCACCTTCTTCTACATTTGATGTTGTGAATACAAACCTTGCCAGGCCAAAGTCGGTGACATAGGCGACCATGTTGGAGCCAAGAAGCACCCCGAACGCCCCGGTCGCTCCCCCGCGGGCGATCCGGGCGTGACCCCTACCCGCCGCGAACAGCCGCCACCCACCGTCTCTCTCCCTGCCGCCGCCGGCCAGCGCCGCCGGGCAAAGCCCACTCGGCATCGGTGGCGGCAGGAGCTTCTCCTCTTTGCTTGTGTGGGGGCCGCGGGGGGCTGCTCATCCTGGCAGAGGCACATGGCCATGCGGGTCAATGGAGTGCGTTGGCTGCTGCGGTACGTACATCACGCGAAGCATGCCGGTGTGCTGGGTTTGATTAGATCCCAGCTTCATGGGCTGGCGGCTGGATGGCTGCGTGCTGATCTGAGGCTGCGGGCGCACATGGTGTCTCCCAGCGGATCTGCAGCGCACGCGCGGACGCTGGCCCCAACATGGCTGCTCGGCGGTGGCCGGGTGTCGGTGTGCGAGCGGCCGGAGTCTTCGAACCGGCGACTGCCTGCGGCCTCGTAGACGGTCGGATCTATGGTCAGGTAGCCGCAGCTTGGTACGACCCGACATGGTTGCCTTGACTCAGATCTGAAAGGCTTGGTGGCGGTGATCCAGATCCTTTCGGCCGTTTGGTGGTGACTATGCAGTGACTTACTACGGCTTCACGACGGTGGTGATCATCCGAAGGTCTTACGGAGGGTTCATCTCTCGAGATCTGATAGCTGACTTCTGCGGTGAGATGTAAAACTATGGACGACGTCTTGATGCAGAGGAATGGTTGTGCAGCGGCGACGCATCGCATGTAGCTGCTGGGATCGCGGAAAAGTGGTGGCGATAATACATGAGCTACTTCGATGGTGGTGCTACGAGCACCTGGTCTAGAGCTCCGGGGTGAAAGCCTAGGTTCGACTGGAGTTGGTTATACCTGACAATGTCGATGTTTTTTTACGTCGTTACCTTGTTGAAGGCATTGCTCGGACATGCTTTGGACCGATTCTTCAGGGTGAAAACCCAGATTCTGGCCTTAGTGGCTGCATCCGGCGACGGCGATGCTTGAGCGTTGCTCCCTTGTTGAAGGCGTTGCTGTTGAAGACCTCGTCTTCCATGTTGTGTCATGGTATGGTCGGTGCAGATATGGTCATTGTTGTAGTTTTGACGATCATGGATCTGGTCGCTTTGGGATTTTTTTTTCCTCGCCTATGCATGCTTTGGTCTTATGACTTTGCTAGTTGCCGGCGTGTTTGTGTGTGTTGGTGTTGGCTGTGTGCATCTTAGCTATGCAGAGGCCGGGTGCAGGCTCATCGTGTTTTGTATCTTCTTGATGCTTCATTTTGAGTCAATAAAATCCACCCTTTGTCGAAAAATGTCAAGATCCAAAAGAATATTGCTTGGCTTTAGGTCACAGTGTATTAGTGGAGATGCACACTGGTTATGAAGATAATCCAAAGCAAAGGCTACATCCAAGCCAATATTGATCCTTCCGCTTAAAGTCAGGATATGTCTCTCACCATGTTCAAGGTCTTCCGGATGCAACCACATTTCTAGGTTTCCATTCCGCATGTATTGGAACACTAGGGCCTTGAAATCTGCCCCATTAGAATCCACAGAAGAACATGATGTGATGATCTTTACAAGATTCGGGTGACGGACATTTCGTTGGGCTTCACACTCTGCAATAAAGCTCCTATTTGCTCCATAATTGTTTAGGCTGAAAATCTTGATGGCAACTTGATCTTCTTGAAGCCTCAAACTGCCCTTGTAAACCACTCCAAATGATCCTGATCCAATTAGGTTTGCTGGAGAAAACCTATCTGTTGCCCTTACAATGTCTTCATATGATATCTTCTTCATGTGCTCACTGAATTCTTGCAAATCTGGATTTTCCTGCATTCTCTTCCTCCAGTAAATTGTTGCAATACATGACAAAATTAATAGGACAGCAGAAACGGCTGGCATTACTATCCGTAGGACTAGAGCCGATGCATTTTGTTGCCCTTTTCTGTCAACTTGTGTTGAACAAAGAGGTATACCTCCTGTTGGAATGCTGGTACACAAATCATGATTTCCTTCAACTGACACTGCAGCAGTATTGTTAAAAATACCGCCTCCTGGAACTGCTCCATCAAAATTGTTGAAGGATAAGTTGAGATTTTTAAGGGAACTTAAGGATGTGAGGAACTGTGGAATCTTTCCGGACAAATTGTTATGAGAAACATTCTCGAAAAAAAAATTGTTATGAGAAATATCCAAGTACTCCAGAACCACACACTGGCCAAGAGTGGATGGGATGTTGCCAGACAGCCTGTTATCTGATATGCTAATTTTGTTCACATTAATGAGATTGCCAACTTCCACTGGCACTCCCCCAGATAGGTAATTGTGTGACAAGTCCAATTCTTCAGAAAGCAAAGAAATTTTGAAGATTTCACTTGGTATATTCCCATCTAGTGAGTTGTGAGCAAGGTTGAGTATTTGGAGTTGATTACAATGTCCTATATCCGCAGGTATCCTTCCGCTAATGTTGTTCCCATCCAATTTCAAAGAATTTAGCTGAACCAGATTACCAATAGTATCCGGGATTTGCCCTGACAGTCTGTTTTGTCCAAAGGGTAGACGGACCAAGCTGTGCAAATTACCAATTGTTGCTGGTATATTTCCAGTGATAAGATTGTAATCCATGTACAACCTGCGGAGGCTCTTAAGATTGCCAATCTCTGGTGGTATAGGCCCTGAAATTTGGTTTTCCCTTAACCACAGCCACTCCAGACTATCAGAAAGATTGCCTATTGAACTTGGCATTTCGCCTTGAAGATTGTTCCCAACCAACATCAGCATAGTCAACCTGGTACAATTTGCGAGTGAAGAGACAAATTCCCAGTCTCCTGCTTCTAGCTTGTTGTATGACAAATCAAGTTCCTCCAAATTTGGCAATGACCCAAAGAAGGGTATAAACCCAGTTAGGCTGTTATTATACAGGTAAAGCTGACGAAGGTTGTAAGCTTTGGGAAGAGAAGCTGGGATAGGGCCATCAAACTTGTTTGATGAGAGGATTAAATCCTGAATATTCGGGAGTGTGTAGCCAATATTGGAGGGTAACCTTCCAACAAGCGAGTTGTTTGCTACGCCAAGAAATGTCAGTGATGACATATTGAAGAGAGATGGTGGAACTGCCCCAGACAAGTTGTTGGCTGTCAAAGTCAGTATCTCCAGTGTTGAGATATGACCTAAGCTGTCTGGTATATGACCTAAGCTGTCTGGTATATGCCCTACTAAATCATTTTCTGTAAGACGAAGATCAATGAGGGAGGAAAGGTTCCCTAGCGAGGAAGGTATTTTTCCTGAAATATGATTATAGCTTAAATCGAGGTATTGAATAGGCGGGGAGGTGGCAGTAACAACAGGTATAGAACCAACAAGGTTGTTCTTTTGGAGGAAAATGTCAAGAAGAGATGATGTGTTGAAGAGAGCCTTTGGTAGTTTTCCACTAAGCCTATTGCTCATGAGCAGAAGTACTTGGAGGGATGGACTATTTGCTAGGGACTCCGGGATGACCCCTGTTAGAGCATTCATCCCAAGATTGACATATGTAAGAGAACGGCTGCTACCCAGAGATGGCGGTATGTTACCTTCCAAAGTGTTCTTGCTGAGGTTGAGCTCACGGAGCCGGCTCAGGAGGCCAAGCTTTGATGGTATGCCACCATTGAAGTTATTGTTTGACAGCTGCAGCCTTTTAAGAGAGGTCAGGTTGGCAATGCAAGGCGATATGGGGCCTGAGATGCCTTCTGAATTAAGGTCCAGCTCAATCACACGACGAGGGGACACCGTGCTGCAGGTGATCCCATGCCAGTCGCAAACGTCCAGGGACGTGTTGCTCCATGAAGCTAAAACTCCTGCTGGACCCGAGAGCCGGGACTTGAAGCAGAGGAGAGCTTGCCTATCATTTTCAGTTTCGTTGCAGATGGCTAGTGGTAGGCTGCAAAGGAAGCAGAAGAGGCATAGGAACCAAACAATGCCTGGAAACAAGACAACAGAGGACGCCATTGTTGTTTGTTGCAGGTTACAGCTATGGAGTATGGAGATGAAAGCTGAAGGAGGATGTTTAAGTAGTCAGCGGTCGAATGTGATAGTAGCTAACCGCTCAAAACAGCACACGCTATTCGCGGATCAGAGATCAATATGGTGGGAACGGGGATGATGCATCACGTATGCTTTTGGATTAGATTTTGCTTACTGGATTAGTTGTGACCTGGAAGTAGTTGTTCAAGCCCACACTAGTGCAATATTTATATTGTGAGCATGCATTTGGACGCTAAGAGATTTGACCCTTCATGCCTTAGACTGGGACGATGCCTCCTCCAACCTCCGCTTACATTGCATTGACCCAACTACCCTCCAACAACATGAGTGCATGTGGTTGCTTGAGGTACAGTGTCGACCCACGCTTCATCTTGAAGAATAATGAATATTAACAAAGTGAATAAATAGATAAATGGATGTAGGGAATGCTAGGAATTTATGACATTCAAAATTTCACAGAAGAAAAAAGAAACTGTGCAAAAATAACAAGAGATAAATATATTCCTTTTCTATTCTGTTTTACAGTAAAGAAATTGTCATATTGTTGAATGTTTGCAGGTTCCCAGACTCGTAACATCCCCACTGTTCACGCATTTTTCAATATTTCTTCAAATTTCAAGGCACATACTCTATAATCAGGTTAATTAAGGTTTAGAGTGTGGCTTTGTATTTCAGATTTTTTCTAAAAAAGAGTCCAAAAAAATCCTTATAATCGGGTTATAAGCCAATCAAGGCACATACGACTCTAATCAGGTTATAAGCCAATCAAGGCACATACGACTCTAATCAGATTATAAGCCAATCAAGGCACATACGACTCTAATCGGGTTATAAGCCAATCAAGGCATGGTGTCTGCTCTGGTAGTAAAGGTTTGACAACAAATTTCATTAGAAGGCAATTGTTTTGGTGAAAAAGGTTCTTACAGGCTGTTTGGTTTGGAGCCCTGAGCTGCCCAACGTAAAATTGGTTGTCGACCAGTCTTGTGGTAGCGTTGCCCAATCTATGGAACCCAAAATCTTAGTCATCAATCATACTCCCTCAATTCATAAATATAAGTCTTTTTAGAAGATTCCACTACGAACTACATATGGATGTATATAGACATATTCTAGAGCGTAGATTCACTCATTTTGCTCCGTATGTAGTCCATATTGAAACCTCTAAAAGGACTTATATTTAGGAACGGGGGGAGTACATAGGATGAAGCTCAGAGT
>NC_041392.1:550847509-550855790 GCF_002162155.2 Triticum dicoccoides | reverse complement strand
GGGAGTAGTCCAATGCCATAGCTGATGATCAAAGCAAGTCGGAATGTCGAAGCCCAAGCGCTGCCATATCCGAATAGCCGCGGGGCAAAGCATGAAAATATGGACAATATCTTCAGTGTCATGCCCACAGCAAGATCATGCAATGTTTTTCTTGTGTAGATTTGAGGGATAGCAGAAATGGGGATTGTAGGGTGGACACGGTCTCATTTGCGCATTCCGGTGAGGCATGCATAGGGACAAACATGGTTTTGGAGAATTTGGTTGATAGGCCCATGGCAAGGGAAAATGATTGGAGGATGTTTTTGAGAGGTAGAGTGGCCGTGGGCGAGGCACCAGTCATAATTAACTTGTCGTGGAGAGTTGTGGGTGGTAGGTTGGTGAAGATTGGGTGGTGTGGTTCGTCAAGGTTTGAGTTTTGTTGGATGAGTTGTCGCAGTGGATCTGCAATGATAATAAAAAGGTAGGGGAGAGGGGTCCCCATGTTGCACCATGTTTTTGTAGGTAAATCTAGTTTCCTAGAATTCCGTTGAGCATTACGATCGTTTTAAGGGTTGATAGTGCATCGTGAATCCATAGATAGAAGTGTTCTATGATTCCATGACGATGCAAGATTGCAAGAAGGGATTCCCAGGACAGAGAGTTAAAGGCCTTAGAGAAGTCTAATTTGATGGCCATGATAGGAGCTTTCCTAGAGTGGCAAGAACCGATGAGATCGGCAGCTTATATGAAATTTTCCTTTTTACACTAGAGTGGCAAGGACCGGTGACTAGAGCTCGCACACGTGACACGTCAACTTAATTATCAAGTACTTTTGTTTCTAAAAAATTCCACTATTGACCGTGAGAATATGATGCTTTTTCGCAAATACGCAAAGGTTGTGTATCATTTCATTGGTAGATAGGAGAGAACAATAGTAACAAAGATGAAGAAGAAAGAAGGGGGGAAATATACAACACAATATACACTCGCCTAGCTAGCTTGAACCGGAGACGACACCCAGAGCACCTAGACCATGTTAGACCAACGCAAAGCACCACCGTCGCACGGCTGCCGCTGCCGCTCCAGGACAGACCAAATCAACGTACTGCCCACCTTAAGCGCCTAGAGGAGTTGACAAGTGGGTTGCAGGATCCGATTGAGCAAGAGGAAGAAGCCATGGTTGGGGCACCGACAATGTCATACATTACACCCTAGATGCCCACGCCTTGAGAACAGCCTAAAACCAAGCATGGCGTTGAGCACCTTCGGTTCCAACATCGGAGACACCACGAGCAACTAAGACTACGCCTTCATGAAGAATACGATGTCGGAACGCCGCCGCCGTCTGATTTGGTGAACCAAACCTAGGGTTTTTCCGATTCTCGAAGAGGGACACAGACAGAAGGCCATGACAGCACCTTCAAGAAGGAGACGACACCCACAGGTGTTGCCGCTGCCAACATCAGCAAGCCAAGCATGGATTTCGCCTGAGCCTTTGACCGAACAATCCAAAATGTCGTCGGATCAGGATTCGATGACGAGGATACCAAATCGCTTGGTTGGAACCACAATTGCAGGAAGGAGAGATGAATTGGAACCAGCTCCAGCCAAAATCGCCAACCTTGTTGCATGTACCCTTTTTTTAGTGCTGAAACATTTTAATAACTCAGAATGTTTTCAAGGATACAAATGATATATGATCTATCCAGCAGCCACAAATGGCGCCCAAAATCTAAGCTAGTAGCTGCTTTTGCCAGACTATGAGCTTGTACATTCGAACTTCTAATTTCATACACAAAATCTACTGAACCAACACTCTTCATCTTCTCCTTTATTTCATGAATGATTGCTGCCGATGTTCCAAGATAACCCCACTGCAGATTCTTCACTGTCCCTTGGCAATCAGTTGCTATGATAACATTGGTGCAGGTACCGGAGCTGCCAGCCAGATCTGGGTAGGGGAAGCCGGTAACCGCCTGGGGGGAAGGGGTGACACTTCGTCTGTAGAAACTCCACATCACTGCCTAATCAGAATATGGTACTGCCTAATCAGAATACAAATTTTTCCTTTTTACACTCACTCATTCATTGACGGTCACCGTCTTGAGTTCTTTATTTGTTCTATCGCACAACTATTTCCGCAAGTTATATGTGTTGTAATCTGTGTTGTACTTCCTTCGTTTTTAAATATAAGTTTTTTTAGAGATTCAAATATAAACTACATACGAAGTAAAATGGATGAATCTACACTTTAAACTATGTCTATATACATTCGTGTGTAGTCCATATTAAAATCTTTAAAGACTTATATTCAGAAACGGAGGTAGTACATGTCAAATTCCTACATTTTCTTATGCATTTCAGAGAGGAGAGGCCTTGGCTCTTCATTTCACAGTCTGAACCTCCGTTTGATGGTAAGGTGGCTCACACTTGTTTTCTCAGACCAGCGAGACGACTCCATGGCCCTATTACTCCCTCCGGTCCTTTTTACTCTCCACATTGGATTTGCCGAAAGTCAAACGTTACTAAGTTTGACCAAATTTATATTAGAAATTATTAGCATCTATAATATCTAATAAATATAATATGGAAATATATTTCAAGATGAATCTAATGATATTGGTGTTGTTATATGAATGTTTATAACTTTTTATATAAACTTGGTCAAAATTGGATGAGATTAATTTTGAACAAATCTAATATGCAGAGTAAAAAGGACTGAAGAAAGTATATATGCGCCCACTGCATTGACCGGCACATCAACTTGGAGAGCGGCCGTCGGTTCCATGGTGTAGACGTGCTACCATGGCAGACCAGCGGCCGAGCAAGTTGCCTGGAGAATCTCAATGGTACGAGTAGAGTGTTTTGTATGAAAGCATGCCACCCATTTGTGATGAACACAAAGTGTGTGGAGCCGCCGGGGAAGGTCAAGGTCATGGCTGTAAGCTAGCTGGGTGCGCATGCACCTTCGTCTCCGTGACAATGAGATATTTTTTTAACACACTCATATACACACGTATACATTCACCCTTATGAACGCACACACGCACACCCTAACTCTATGAGCACCTTCGAAAGACTGAGCCGGTATATCATCTTGAAATTTACGAAGTCATCGTAGGCACCTCGTCGTCGACAAAAATGTTTTCTTTCACTGAATGCGCATAGCCAAAAATCCTGAAATAAATTCAAAAATAAATGCGAGCATTAAGATTTGAATCTAGATAGTTTAGGAATACCATAGTCCCTCGAACCATTCAACTCAACTACAGGTTGGTTCCCCGTGACCGTGAGATATGACGGGTTAGAAAGTCCACTCCGAAACGCAAGACTGTATATATAAACATACAATACCGGGGCCAGGAGGCATTCCTCACCGATCAACTTGTCCTCTGCCTAGTAGCTAGCACCAATCAAGGATGGCGCTTGCTCCCCGGTCGTCTCTGCGCTCCCTGTTGCTGCTCATGTCCCACGGGAAGCCACAGCTGAGCTCTTTCTCCTCCTCCTCCGTCGCCCGCACGGGCGTTCCGCCGGTCGCCCCGGGAGCTGATACCCCTCCGGCTGCTCCGGCCGTCCAGCCCCCAGTCACCACAGGTTAACGCTTCTTCCTGCACGCACGCGTCTCCTTTGGTTCCAGCTATCAGTTTTTCCTCTTCTAGAACAAGCTAACAGTTAGTTCTCTAGTGCGTTGCAGCTCGGTCAGATCGTTCATGCCCGAAGCTCCCTGGGGGTCCACGTACATATGAGGAAGAGACCGTTCTTCAGCCACTTCATGGAGTAACTGACAAGGCTTGTCTGAACGCCCCTCAAGATCCTAGCGCATACCCAACTCCTGATCATGGGTCATGTCGCACACCTGAACCTGTACCCGTCGAGCCTCCCAGTGCCATCCCCGAATCTCCTATGCATCCCGAAGTTCCTATACACAAAGTTCGTGATCCACCACCTAGGACGCGTCGCGGCGCTGTAACCAATGGTTCACGTGGCACACCTGAAACTGTACCTGTCAAGCCTCCCCGGGACATCTCTGAAGGTCCTGGACACGAAATTCCTAGACACCCTATTCATGATCCACCACCTAGGACGCATCGCGGTGCTGTAACCAATGGTTCCTGTGGCACACCTGAACCTGCACCTGTACATGTACCTGTCAAGCCTCCCAGGGGGATCTCCGAAGATGTTAAACACAAAGTTGGTGATCCACCACGTAGGCCTAAAGCTGTAACCGAGCAGCCTGCACAGTGCTCTCCGGCTGCTCCTGCCGTTTAGCCTCCGTTCACCCAGGTAGCCCGCTAACCCGCACAAGCTAATGCTTCCTGCACGTACGCACGCATCTTCTTTGATTGCAGCTAACAGTTACTCCGTTGCGTTGCAGCTTTGCCAGATCATCCGAGCCAGAAGGTCCTTGTTCAGCAATAGTTTGTTCTTCATCCACTTCCTGGGGGGTCTATCTTGTAGACTTAATCTCGTTGCACACGTCAACTTCTACTTGGCTTAATTTTCACAAGAATAAGCTGTCCACGTAGCGTGAGGTTGTTCATGTCTTGGCCAGTTTTTTTTTCCGTTATGTCATGTACTCCCTCCGTTCCGAATTACTTGTCTTGAATTTGTCTAGATACTGATGTATCTAGACTCATTTTAGTGCTAGATACCTCCGTATCTAGACAAATCTAAGACAAGTAATTCGGAACGGGGGAAGTACGTAGCTATATCACATGCATGGTTGAAGGCCGTGGTGACAGCGTCGTGGGATGGCACGATCAAACGTGGTCATGACGACATAGTTTGGGCAGAGGACCGAGTGGCGTTGGGATGGCGACGTCGTATAGCTCGCGCACTCGCCCGTTCACAATATATGCTTTTAATTGTAATTGAAGAATAAATATAAGAAGGAAAAAAACTAAAGAAATTGCATCTTGTGTCCACTCATGCTCATGGTCTGGCTTCAGCAAGAACATATGGCATTAGATCTTTGTTTTGGTCCATGCCGAGTTCCCACAGCTAGCGCTCCATGGACGGGAACACCGGCAATAGAGCAGGTTGGTCACGGTTGCCGCCTTTAGCTAGCTCGATGCAAATCGTTGTCCTCAGTACGCCTCATGGGCGCGAACTGGTGGTGTTTCAACGGATCGTGAGGGAGAGGAGCGGCTCTGCACAATACCTAATGCTCACGGAGTGAGGGGGCAGCTGCGGGCACCTATCATGTGGAAGGCCATCGAGTGGGCGACGGAACTCAACCAATTTTCCATGCATTTCACCTCCCATACTGTGATCAGGACCCCCTCAAAAAAAACTGTGATCAGGTCGCAAGCATTCGCTAATTCCATCCTCAAGTGGACTCAACTGCCAGAGCCACATGAGGAGATACAACACGAATGTTCGATGGGTCGGTCACCCTATACGGAGCAGGGGCTGGAATCACCCTATGCGTAGAGGAGATACGGTACACAATCTAGTCCCTCTTCAACGTCACGAACAATGAGGTAGAATATGAAGGGTTGTTGGTAGGGTTACGAGTAACAGTCTTGTTAAATCTCACTCGGTTATGTCTCGGTTAATGTTATACTCGTGAGATCTTACATCAAGATCCGTGCAATTTTTTTTTCCGGTTTTTTTACAGGTTATGCCACTTGACTGAGACCTAGCCACACCTTAGGAGTAACTTTTGCATCTGAGATTTGTCCACTTGCTGGTGAAAGGAGATTCCCAGCTTGTTTTAAGACAAGCTGCAAGGAGTATCAAACCTCGTGTTCAACCATGGGAGTGTACCTTATGGAGGTTTCAAAGCTGGAAAGGGCGCACGTCGGCTTTGATTACCAACACATACCTTGGCTGGAAAATCAATGGGCCGACGAGATCACCCAACTGGCTTCCTTGCGGTCTCTAGGAATTTTTGAGATCTTCATTGAGAAGCTCCTCAAGCTATCAATATCGCAAGCAAGCGACGTAGATGAAGAGGTTGGTGTATGAGAGACCTATTCGTCACCGGGATTGACGGCCAAGAGGGCTGGACATATCAGGGGTATTTTGCTCGCACCTCCTTGATGCATGGCGATGGGATTACCCACCTATAATATGCTGATGACACAATTTTGATGGTTGAGGTGTCCGACGAGGACATCGGACACCTCAAGTTCCTTTTACGATGCTTCCAGGAGATGCCCGGCCTTACAATTAACTTCACCAAGAGCGAGGTGATGTTGTTGGGATACTCCGACGATGAGAAAGTGCCGGATCGCAAACCGGCTTAACTGCCGACTAGGATCATTTCCGACGTCTTACTTGGGCGCCCATTAGTGACACCCGCATACTGGAAAAGGACCTTTGGCCATCTGTGTGCAAGGTCAAGTATCAGGTCGAGCCTTGGCAAGGGAGGTGGCTCTCCAAGGCGGTTTGGGTTATCCTCATTAACTCCTCATGACCAGTTTACTGATGTATCTCATGGGATTCTATAGTCTAAATGAATCCCTCCATCACAATATCGCCAAGTACCAGTCCCGGTTCTTCTGGACGCAGAAGTATCATATGGTGAAATGGTCGGATATTTGGAAACCCAAGGACCAAGGTGGCCATGGCATTATCTCATCCAAAAGGATGAACATGGCTCTTTTATCCAAATGGCTATGGCGGATCTGAGGGTGGGCTTTGGCTGGATATTATCCGTGCTAAGGGCCTCTTTGATTCGTAGGATTTTAAAAACGTAGGAATAGGAAAAGTATAGGATTGGAGTGGCATGCCCATTTGAATCTTATAGGATTAGCAATGAGTGTTTGATGGCACAGGAAAACAAAGAAATTGTAAAAAAAGGTTGGAATGGATGTTAGATTTCCTATGAAATGCAGTATAAAAGATTCCATAGAAAAAATTCCTATGTAATTCAATCCTATGAATCAAAGGACCAACATAGGAGAAAATCCTAAGGATTTCAATCCTCTAAAAATCCTATAAAATTCTTTTGAATCAAAGAAGCCCTAAATATTTTTGTAGTTAGGGCTTGGCGTTTGCACAGAGATCGGGTGACTCCCAGTTCTAACAGATGATCATCCAACTCATGTCAGCCTTTCGTCTTGGTTCTTCTATTTCGGTCGGAGCCGGCACCACCACCCTATTTTGGCTAGACCGGTGGTCGGGCGCCCAACCCTTTGCCATTCGGTTCCACCTGTTGTTTAACATCTGCGCGGACGTAAGTTTGACCGTCACTTCGGCACTAGCTAACATAGGTAGCATCGCCTTTCGGTGCACCTTCGGTTCCGTAGAGCGGGACCTTTGGGAAGAGCTCGTTGCTTGTGTGGCCCTGCACACACCGGCCCTGAGCCCAGACACGGCGCGTACTTTGGCTACACTTCATGAATTAGGCTGCCCTTTCCGTTTTTATTGTATCGTAGGAGTGCAAGTGCTATATCCTGACATTAATTGTGTCGGTTGCAAGCTCAACTAGACTAAGTTTTATACATGTGCATTAGATTTCCTCGAAATTTTTAGATAATTGTGCTTGTGTATCAGGTTCCTCTTGTTCCAGGCTGCTCAGTAACATAAGTAGTAACATGCATGCCATATACGAAAAAAAAATATGATGTGACAAGTAATTAATGAGGAGAGTGTAAATGGAGTAACATACTCCCTTCGTTTCTTTTTAGTCCGCATATAAAATTTGGTCAAAGTGAAACTTTGTAAAGTTTGAGTAACTTTGTAGGAAAAAATATAACATCTACAATACTAAAGCTATATGATGAAAATTAATTTCATGATGAATCTAATAATATTAATTTCATATTGTGAATCTTGGTATTTTTTTCTATAAACTTAGTCAAAATTGATAAAGTTTGACTTTGACCAAATTTAATATGCAGACAAAAATACAAAGGGAGTAATATGTTATCATCATATAGCGATTTCTAATGTAAATGAATCTATAAAATAATAAATGAAGCTCTTCATGTTATCACATCTATACACCTTTGACACTACTAACCGCGTTCACCTTATTCTCGAGCAAATCCACCTTTCCTAGTCGACCATTAACTTCAGCGAGTTTGCCCTTGATCAACACCAGCTGAACGTGCTTGGATTGAGTGGACATGGCAAGATCAGCAACAGCTCCAATTTTTTTTTACAAAGGAATCGATCCTCAACGCTTGCCGATGATCTTGTCCTTCTGCTGCCAACATACTGCCGGTGAATGGATTTGATTTAGGATGAATCAGTGGGATTTTACCCGGGGATCCCAATCACTGTCCGTGCTAAATCCCAATCACTAAAGTCAAATTTTGCTGCCGCGCAGGAAATTAGTGGCAGCAAAATA
>NC_041392.1:550736335-550847265 GCF_002162155.2 Triticum dicoccoides | reverse complement strand
GTTTGTGGTCAAACTTCGCCAAGTTTGACCAACTTCATAAAAAAAACATTAACATTTCACAACATGAATTTATTTTTCATACTGTGTAACTTTAGTATGTTGATATTTTCTCATATAAGTATGATCAAATTTCACAAAATGTGACTTCAGACAAATTTTATGTGCGGAGTAGAAATTACCGGAAGGAATACATTTGCGGGACGGTAAATAGGGGAGCCAAGCGTGAAGGTGAGCCGTTGATGTGGCAATGGTGTATAATAGCCGTCCATCGAACTGTTTTCTTCCTCCTCTGTTTCTTCAGTCCGCGCCGTAGCGTGGATTTCTCCAGACAGTTGTAGTTTCGTCAGGTTCAGAGCGTCAGGGTCCTGACAGGCTGCGGGCGGCACGGCCCCGTCCTCCTGGCTCACCCGTCAGGTTCCCCCGCTTTCCAGTCCGGCGTCTCCGCCGCAGATGGTGATCCCGCGCCTCCGCGCCATGCCCTCGTCCGGTAGTCTTAAGGTCCTGGTGGCGCCGCCGCGCGTCGACATGCCGTTCTGCGGTGCCTCAGTCACTGAGGCACGGGCCAAACGTCGCCGCCTCCGTCGCTAGTGCCTCGCCCGCACCAAGATCCCATCGCCGGCAGAGGTGACCCCCACTCCTTCCCCTGCCTCCCTCCCCGCCTGCGCTCTTAGTTAACAACTAATTAATCGCCCGGTTCGCTCATCTCATGATCAATTGAAGCCAATTGGAGTTTAGGTTTCATATAAACATTTTCCTGATTGGATTCCAGGCAAGTGGCGTGATGCAGGGTCAAATGAATCTGCTGAACAATAATGTACTGTAGCTTATACATTTGTCTGCAGCCGATCACTACTGAAATTTTGGTCCTGTTTTGCATTTCGCGTTTCGTAGAGGTTTTATTGACAGCTGTTATTGTGCAGTTGACATCTTCTAATTTTTCTGAGGTTTCCGATACTTCATTATCTCTTCTTGCTGATTGCAAAAGACTGGTCGTTGTTCGTTTGCCGTTATTAGTTATGATTTAGATGCAGTTTATGAGCTCCTTCGTTTGTGTGGGAAATGAAACCTTAATAAAGCTTATTCAGAGACAGTAATGCGGGTAGGGTAAAGGTCTGGCAACAGAACAGACTGCTAGCAAGATTGTTCATCTTGTAAGGCAGCTTCAGACCACTTTAAGCACTTGCCTCTACATGGTATTCTCTTCAGCCACAGCAACAGTTTGCGCTACAATCAGCGGGTGGCACGTCACAAGCAGCGGCAATCAGTATGGAGTGGCGGGGCAAACTAGGTTTCCACGGCAACCAGCTACACGCTTGTGACATGCCTATTTTCTTGATATGGGGCGTTCTTCTCCGTGGATTGGGCGTAGATTGGTTCTCAACCCCGTTAACTCTGGCTTGTTGACGTGAATTTTGTGTTCAAGCCATGTTCAAAATCAAGGGTTAATCCTCTATCTTGGTTCCAAGTCAGCCTCCCAAATATTTACTCTGACTGCGCAAATTGGTCTAGCTCTGATCGTTCAGGCTGTGCTTGTATAAATACTACTCATTTGTACAAATAAGGAAAAATCCGTACATGAAATGAAATGCTATGGCAAAAGAGAAGGGTACTGTCTGGAAGTGTCACTAACTGAACTAAAGAATGGAAAAGCCATAAAAGATAGTACACCATTGTTCCCTTTTACACGAATTTCTGTCGCTAGCTACCATCCTGCCGATCCTTTGCTTCATCTGACATCCATGTGTGTGGCCAGATGCTTGATTCTAAGGATCTCGCCACAAACTTGTCCCATGTCCGGCCGGTCTTTGGGTGATGTCATGGAGCAAGAGAGGCCTATTTTAACCATTGGAACGACACACTTCTTCATCACTTCCTGTGCGTTGCTGTCATCTTGTAGCATTGTTGGATCAACAACCTCATATATATTATCTGGAAATGCTCTACGAACAAATTCATGAAGGCTTGCACCATCACTGAATTTTCGGTCGGTTGGACTTCGCGCTGTTATCATTTGCAACAGAAGCACTCCAAAACTGTAGACATCACCCTTGGTTGATATCTCTTCGCTCATGCCATACTCTGCATTTACATTTACAAACACAATTAGGGAATCTAAAGTATATGTACAACTCTGTAAAGAACAAACTCAACCAACAACCCAACACACTGAGGAGATGCTTAATCTCACCTGGTGGGATGTATCCGATGGATCCTTTTAGGCAGGCCTGACTTGTTGAACTATCTTTGTATGCATTTGATGCAGTGAATGCAAACCTTGCCAGCCCAAAGTCAGAGACATACGCAACCATGTCAAGATCCAAAAGGATATTGCTTGGCTTTAGGTCACAATGTATCAGTGGAGATGCACATTGGTTATGAAGATAATCCAAAGCAAATGCTACATCCAAGCCAATATTGATCCTTTGGCATAAAGTCAGGGTATGTCTCTCACCATGTTCAAGGTCTTCAGGATGTAGCCACATTTCTAAGTTCCCATTCGGCATGTATTGGAATACTAGCGCCTTGAAATCTGCCCCAGTAGAGTCCACAGAAGAACATGAAGTGATGATCTTTACAAGATTCCGATGACGGACATTTCGCAGGGCTTCACACTCTGCAATAAAACTCCTATTTGCTCCATAATTGTTAAGGTTGAAAATCTTGATGGCAACTTGATCTTTCTGAAGCTTCAAACTGCCCTTATAAACCACTCCAAATGATCCTGATCCAATTTGGTTTGCTGGAGAAAACCTATTTGTTGACCTTGCAATGTCTTCATACGATATCTTCTTCACATGCTCATCAAATTCCTGCAAATGTGGATTTGCTTGCATCCTCTTCCTCCAGTAAATTGTCGCAATACATGACAAAATTAATATAACAACAGCAATGGTTGGAGTTACTATCCGTAGGACTAGAGCCGAGGAATTTTGTTTTCCTTTTCTGTCAACTAGTGTGGAACAAAGAGGTATACCTACTGTTGGAATGCTGGTACACAAATCATCATTTCCTTCAATTGACACTGCACTAGCATTGTAAAAAATACCACCTCTGGGAACCTCCCCACCAAAATTGTTGAAGGATAAGTTGAGATTTTGCAGGGAACTTAAGGATGTGAGGAACTGTGGAATCTTTCCGGACAAATTGTTCTGAGAAATATCTAAGTACTCCAGAACCACACACTGGCCAAGAGTGGATGGGATGTTGCCGGACAACCTGTTATTTGATATGCTAATTTTGTTCACATTAATAAGATTGCCAACTTCCACTGGTACTCCCCCAGATAGGTAATTGTGTGACAAGTCCAACTCTTCAGAAAGCGGAGAAATTTTGAAGATTTCACTTGGTATATTCCCTTCTAGCGAGTTGTGAGCAAGGTTTAGTATTTGGAGTTGAGTACAACGTCCTATACTTGCAGGTATCCTTCCGCTAATGTTGTTGCCATCCAATTTCAGAGAATTTAGCTTAACCAGATTACCAATAGTATCCAGGATTTGCCCTGACAGTTTGTTATGTGCAAAGGATAGATGGACCAAGCTCTGCAAATTACCGATTGTTCGTGGTATATTTCCAGTGATAAGATTGTAATCCATATACAACCTGCTGAGGCTCTTAAGATTGCCAATCTCAGGTGGTATAGGCCCAGAAATATGGTTTTCCCTTAGCCACAGCCACTCGAGACTATCAGAAAGATTGCCTATCGAACTTGGCATCTTGCCTTGAAGACTGTTCCCAGCCAACATCAGCTTAGTCAACCTGGTACAGTTTGCAAGTGAAGAGACAAATCCCCAGTTTCCCGCTTCTAGCTGGTTGTATGACAAACCAAGTTCCTCCAAATTTGGCAATGACCCAAAGAAGGGTATGGACCCAGTTAGGCTGTTATTATATAGGTAAAGCTGACGAAGGTTGTAAGCTTTGGGAAGAGAAGCTGGGATTGGGCCATCAAACTTGTTTGACGAGAGGATTAAACCCTGAATATTTGGGAGTGTGTAGCCAATATTGGAGGGTAATCTTCCAACAAGCGAGTTGTTTGCTAGGCCAAGAAATGTCAGAGATGACATATTGAAGAGAGATGGTGGGACTGTCCCAGACAAGTTGTTGGCTGTCAAGGCCAGTACCTGCAGTGTTGAAATATGACCTAAGCTGTCTGGTATACTCCCGACTAAATTATTCTCTGTAAGACGAAGATCAATAAGGAAAGGAAGGTTCCCTAGCGAAGAAGGTATTTTTCCTGAAATATGATTATTCCTTAAATCGAGGTATTGAATAGGGGGAGCGGTGGCCGTAACAACAGGTATGGAACCAACAAGTTTGTTCTTTTGGAGGGAAATGCCAATAAGAGATGATGTGTTGAAGAGAGCCTTTGGTAGGCTTCCAGTAAGGCTATTGCTCATGAGCCAAAGTACTTGGAGGGATGAACTATTTGCTAGGGACTCCGGGATGACCCCTATTAGAGCATTCACCCCAAGATCGACATATGTAAGAGAATGGCTGCTACCCAAAGATGGCGGTATGTTACCTTCCAAAGTATTCAAGCTGAGGTTGAGGTCGCGGAGCCGGTTCAAGAGGCCAAGCTCCGATGGTATGCCACCATTGAAGCTATTGTTTGACAGCTGCAGCCTTGCAAGAGAGGTCAGGTTGGCAAGGCAAGGTGATATGGAGCCTGAGATGCCTTCTGACTCAAGGTCCAGCGCAATCACACGACGAGGGGACACCGTGCTGCAGGTGATCCCATGCCACTCGCAAACGTCCAGGGACGTGTTGCTCCATGAAGCTAAAACTCCTGCTGGACCCGAGAGCCGGGACTTGAAGCAAAGCAGAGCTTGTCTATCATTTTCAGTTTCATTACAGATGGCTAGTGGTAGGCTGCAAAGGAAGGTAAAGAGGTATAGAAACCAAACAAATCCTGGACACAAGACAGCAGAAAATGCCATTGTTGTTGTTTACAGGTTACAACTATGGAGTATGGAGATGAAAACTCTCATGTGAAGGAGGGTGTTTAAATACTCAGCTTTGGAGTGCGACGGTAGCTAACCGCTCAACATAGCACACATATTCGTGGCTCAGCCATAGATATGGTGGGAACGGGGATGATGCACGACGGCATGCTTTTGTATCGGATTTGGTGTTCATCCAAACTATTTGCTCACTGAATTAGTTGTAACTTGGAAGTAGTTGTTCAAGTCAACACTTTGAGGAATATTTATATTGTGAGCACGCATTTGGACGCTAAGAGATCTGACCCTTCACGTCTCAGACTGGGACAGGATGATGCCTAGACTCTCTTGCTGGTGTGTGTGTAGTTACCTGAGGTACAAAGTCAGAGTGAATGCACGCTTCTTCCTGAAAAGTAATGGACACACAATTCAATATTTAAAAACGTGAAAAAATAGATGTATGGAATGCGGAATTTACGCATTTCAAATTGTGTGAAAAATGCCATGGGTATTTGTCTCATGTGTACAAGAATAACAAGAGATGAATAGATTTTTTTTATCTTCAATTTTACAGGAAATAAATGGTTGAAGCCCTCTTTGAATCATAGGAATTTCATAGGATTTTGGACGATCTCAGTATTACGGATTTGCTCCACAAATGCTTTTTCCGAGCAACTTGCCGAGGGCAAGGGCAGGAGCTCTGCCATTTCATACAAAGATAAGAGGCCATTGTAGTTCTTTGGGTTGATTTCCTATGACCTAATTTCGTAGAAATTCGAACATCTCCTGCAATTTCTTTTTTTTTTACACTCGTTCACATGTGACAGATGCACTTTTCTAGTGCTCTTTCTTTATTCTGTGCTGCGCGTGTACCTGTCGAACAACTATTTCTGCAAGTTTTACGCGTTTTACAATTATCTGTGTTGCGTACCTGTCAAATTCCTCTATTTTCTTTTCACACAGATGTGTGTGTGTGTGTGTGTGTGTTTTCCTCCTTGCAATCCAAAGAGGCCATGGCTGTTGATTTCATTAGTGTGAACCTCAACCTCCGTCTGTCAAACTCATGTATTTTCATATACACCTTTTTTCAGACGAGACGACTCTCCTGCAATTTCTTTGTTTTACACTCATTCACATATGACAGATGCACTTTTCTAGTGCGCTTTCTTTCTTCTGTCGAACAACTATTCCTGCAAGTTTTACGCATTTTGAATGGTCTGTGTTGCGCGTGTGCCTGTAAAATTACTATATTTTCGTTTCATATATATGTGTTATCCTCTTGCGATCCAAAGAGGCCCTGGCTGTTGATTTCATTAGTGTGAACCTCAACCTCCGTCTGTCAAACTCATGTATTCTCATATACACCTTTTTTCAGATGAGACGACTCTATGCCTCATTGACCCAGCCAGCGGCACAGCAACTTGCCCGAAGAACGGCGGCTCCAAAGTCTGCACGCGCTGCCTTGACCACCAGACCAGCGGCAGGGCAACTTGCCTGCAGAATGTCAACGGTATGGGCGTACGGCATGCTGGGCATGGTATGAACAAATTAACCCCTCATCATGCGGTCCATCCATTCAAATATGACGGGTAAATCAAGCTTATGCAAATTGTCTACATGAAAATAGCGGAAAGGTTGACTTGCGGCCATGTCAGATTGGCACGCAGTCTCGGGACTGAGATATCAACATGTGCCAAGAGCTCAAGATACCTCCAAACCTCTGAATCCATTGCATCTATCCGGCTAGTGGCAGGGTAGATAGAGACGTAGAGTGTTTGACTGGACTATACCATCCATTCCACCACATGGTATGAGCGCATGCCTTTCCACTTGATGAACACAAATTATGGGCTCTTGGGTGAAGGTCAAGGCAGCTGGGTGCGCGCGTGAGACATGGAAGTCCTCTCTGCAACACATATATAAACACATGAATCCCGGGGCCAGGAGGCATCCCTCAATCCTCACCCATCAAGCTCTGCTAGTAGCGGGCTAGAGAGGATGGCACTTGCTCCCCGGTCGTCTCTGCGCTCCCTGGTGCTGCTCATGTCGCACGGGAAGCCACGGCTGAGCTCTTTCTTCTCCTCGTCCTCCGCGGCCGGCACAGGCGTTCCGCCGGCCACCCCAGGAGCCGATGCTCCGGCCGTCCAGCCCCCAGGTAGTATACTAACCCGCACAGATTAATGCTTCCTGCACGCACGCCGTCTCCTTTTGATGCCATTGCTAACAGAGTGGCAGTTACTCCATTGTGCTTTGCAGCTCCTTCAGGCCCCAAGCTCCCTGTCGAGGAAGAGTTTGTTCTTCACCCAATTCCTGGGGTTCTACGTCCACGTCCGTGTCCGCACCCACCTGGAGCCGTTGAAGATGTAACCGACAAGGCTTGTCTGAACGCCCCTGAAGATCCTAGCAGTGCACACCCAACACCTGATCAGGGTTCATCTAGCACACCTGAACCTGTATCTGACAAGCCTCCCTGGGATATCTCTGAAGATCCTGGACACCCGGTTCTTGATCCACCACCTCCACGTCCACCTCGCAGGGGGCGTCGCGCTGTGACCGACGAGCCTGCGCGTTGCGCCCAGGAGCATCCCAAGTACCCAGTTCCCGACTGTTCAAGTGACAAGGTCTTCTCCTACTGCTCCTCCGCCGTTCCGCCGCCGGCTCCAGGAACTTGCACCCCGGCTGCCCCCGACGTTCAGCCTCCAGTCACCCCAGGTAGCTCGCCAACCTGAACAAATTAATGCTTCCTGCAACGCACGCGTCTCTCCTTTGATCCCAGCTAACAGCTACTCCTTTCCGTTGCAGCTCTGCCAGATCGTTCAGGCCACAAGCTCCCCGATCACGAAGAGTTAGTTGTTCACCCACTTCCTGATCCATCAGGTAACAGGCTTAGCCCTGTAATCGAAGAGCCTGCCCGGTGCACCCTGGACAACCCCAAATACCCAACTCCCGGCAGTTCAAGCCACAAGCTCCCTGCTCACGAAGAGCTCGTTATACACCCACTTCCTGGGGGTCCACGTCCGCGTCCACGTCCACGTCCACGTGGAGCCGTTAAAGATGTAACCGACAAGGCTTGTCTAAACGCCCCCGAAGATCCTACATACCCAACTCCTGATCATGGTTCATCTAGCCCGTCTGTGGACTTGTTGGAAGACCCTCTACATCCGGTGCGTGATCCACCAGGTAGGCCGTAATCGATGCAGTGCACCCAGGAGCATCCCAGGTACCCAGCTCTGGACAGTCCAAGACGAGATCTTTCAGACTTAATTCGCCAAGAAGAAAAAATATCTTTCAGACTGAAGTTCAGCAACCTCCTGACGGCTCACGAACCGGGGTTTAAATTACAGCCTGCAAACGCTGGATCACCGAAGATAGCGAGCATCCAAGCTGATGCACACTAGCATCAACTCTACTAATATTGTGTCACATAGGATAGGAGAAAAAACAGGGCAGCTTTCCCTGGCTTCTGCCCGTGCTGGGCTGTATGTACTGTGACTCATAATTTTGTTGTGATGAATCCTTGTGTTGTGAGCGGGGAGAAAAATCCCGGTGGTTACTGACTAGTTACTGCTGCGATTTTGTAATCCCAAATTCCCAATACATGCTGTCAAGGAAAAGAATCCCGGTGGTTACTGACTAGTTACTGCATGGTTGAGCCCCAGCTGCATGGCCTCTCAGCAAATACAAATACACACACACATTCATAAAAAAAAAATGCATTGCATTGCATTTCATACACATACACATTCACATTAATTTTAATTGTCCATAGTAATAAGCATATACAACGAAGTACTCGAATCTAAAGTGTTGGATTGTTCATGGGCTTGGGCCTTCACCCTGTTCTAGTTTAATTTTTCAGGCAAGTTTCATGTTGTCATGTTCAGACTTCAGATTCGAGGTTCCAAGTCAGCTTCTAATAAAAGGTCTAACTTGATTTCATTGGGCACTGCTCGCACAAATAATCTAACTCAGATTACTCGGATTGAGCGTGTAGAATTACTACTCACTTGTAAAAAGAAAATGAGATGGCAAAAGAGAATGTTACTTTCTACAAGTGTCACCAACTGTCTAACTGAATTTCAAAATGGAGAAGTCATCACTATTCTTCTTTACATGAATTTCTGTCACCAGCTACCGTCATGTCTATTATTTGCTTCATACACCCATTTGCGAGGCCATATGCTTGATTCTAAGGATCTCAGTAGAAACTTGTCCCATATCCGGCCGCTCTTTGGGTGATGCCTTGGAGCAAGAGAGGCCTATTCTAACCAGTGGTATGACACAGTTCTTTATTATGTCAGCGGCATTGCTGTCATGTTGGAGCATTGTGGGATCGACAACCTCATGAAGATTCTTTGTAAATGCCTCATCAACAAATTCGTGAAGGCTTATACCATCATTGAGTTTACCCTTGGTTGATATCTCTTCGCTCATGCCATACTCTGCATTTACATTTACAAGCACAATAAAATTAGAGAACCTGCAATATTTGTACGACTCTATAAAGAACAAAGTGAACCTAAATGTTGTGAATACGCTTAGTCTCACCTGGTGGGATGTATCCAATGGATCCTTTTAGGCAGGCCAAACTTGCTGAACTATCTTGATATGCATTTGATGTAGTGAACAGAAATCTTGCTAGGCCAAAGTCAGTGACATATGCAACCATATCATTATCCAACAGAATATTGCTTGGCTTCAAGTCACAATGTACCAGTGGAGGTGCACAGTGGTTGTGGAGATAGTCCAAAGCAAATGCCACATCCAAACTAATATTAATCCTTTGGCTTAAAGTCAGAATATTTCTTTCACCATGTTCAAGGGCTTTATTTTTTAGCCGCATTTCTAGATCCCCATTCGGCATGTATTGGAATACTAGGGCCTTGAAATCTCCCCCGGTAGAATCCACAGAAGAGTATGATGTGATGATCTTTACAAGATTCCGATAGCGCACATTTCGCAGGGCTTCACACTCTGCAATGAAACTCCTTTGTGCTCCATAAATGTCAAGATTGAAAATCTTGATAGCAACTTGATCTTTCTTAAACTGAAGACTGCCCTTATAAACCATTCCAAATGATCCCGAGCCAATTAAGTTTGCAGAGGAGTTCTTATTGGTTGCCCTAACAATGCCTTCATATGATATGTTCTTTATATGCTCGTTGACTATTTGCAAATGTGTATTTCCTTGCACTCTCTTCCTCCAATAAATTGTCGCAATACAGGACAAAATTATTATAGTGACAACAAGTGGCATTACTATCTTGAGGACTAGAACTAATGAGTTGTGCTTCTGTTTCCTGTCCACCTGTGGAGAACAAAGAGACACACCCCCTGTTGGAACACTTGTACACAAATGATCATTTCCTTGGATTGATACTGCACCCATGTTGTCAAATACACCACCTTTTGGAACCTCTCCATAAAAGTTGTTGAATGATATATTAAGTTTTTCCAGAGAACTCAAAGTTGCGGGGATTCTGAGATTTTTCCGTGCAAACTGTTACGGGAAATATCCATGGATTTGATGCTAACTAACTTCACAAAGGACTGCGGAATGCTTCCTACAAAGAAGTTGCTTTGCATTTCAAGATTCTCCAAAACCACACACTGTCCGAGAGTGGATGGGATATTGCCAGACAACCTGTTATTTGAGATGCTAAGTTTGTTCAGATTAATGAGATTGCCAACTTCCACTGGCATGCCCCCAGATAAGCGGTTGTGTGACAAGTCCAACTCTCCACTGAGCGAATAAATTTTGAAGACGTTCCTCGGTATACTGCCATCTAGTGAATTGTGAGCAAGGTTGAGATTTTGGAGCTGGGTACAACGTCCTATGCTTCCAGTTATCTTTCCAGTCAAGTTGTTCCCATCCAGTTTTAGAGAACTCAACTGAACAAGGTTGCCAATAGTATCTGGTATCTCGCCCGAGAGCAAATTTTGAGCAAAGGATAGATAGACCATGCTATACAAATTCCTAATTGTTGGCGGTATTTTGCTAGTGAAAAGATTGTAATCCATGTACAACCAACTGAGGCCCTCAAGATTGCCAATCTCCGGCGGTATAGGCCCCGGAATTTTGTTGTTTCTTAGAAAAAAACTGCTGGAGACTACTGGAAAGGTTTCCAATGGAACTTGGCAAATTCCCTTGGAGATTGTTACCATCCAACATCAGTATAGTCAATCTGGAGCAATTTGAGAGCGAAGATATAGAGCCCCCGTTGCCCGCTTTTAGCTTGTTGTATGCCAAATCTAGTTCCTTTAAATTTGGCAATGAACTGAAGGATGGTATGAATCCAGTAAAGCTATTATTATACAAGTCAAGTTTCCTACGCTGCAGACTGCAGTTGCGTGGAACTTGGGAAGTGTGAAACTGATGATAGCATGGTATGAACACAACGTTTGCTACCGATCGAGTTGCTCGGGGAGGAAGGTTTTGGAGATGAAACTGAAACGGAATCAAAGTTGAAATGCCAATAGAACCGTTGGTCATGCATGAGTGTCAATCTGATGCGTTTTCCCGCAAAAAATAAAAAAATCTGGCAACTTAAATTTCTACGACCCATTTTTTTACGTATTCTCAGACTGGTTTCTCAGACGTATTCTCAGGGGAAGCAACCTTTTGCTAAGAAACTGCCTGGCAACAGGAGTGAATAAAAGAAAAGGAATGGAAAAGGACTTACCGTGATGTTCGTTGTATTTATGCTCACTGGGACCAAGATATTTGACAACTCTGTTTTGACTTGTACTGTGTACAAACAAACCTCTGCATACATTGTATTGACTTGTACTACGGAGAAACAAACCTCTGCATACATTGTATTGACCGCCGGTGGCAGAGTAGGACGTGAGTGGAGTAGAGTCGTCGTATGAAGTATGAACATGTGTATTGATACTTTAGCTCAATCTCCCGATGCTCATTTCTTTCGCTGAAAGGCCAAAGGCTACATGTTTAAATCGACCAACTCTTACAAGGTCATCATTACATAAACTGAAAATTGCACGCCAGTCTTTGGGTAAATCGATCTTCCGCCTGGACTCGTCAACCGCGCGGCGTGAGCAAAGTTCGATGCCGTCTTTGAAATTCTGAAATACCATCAGAGCCATTGAAAAGTTGCTGACGCAGCGGTCGCGAAGTTATCGCTCGGAGCTCTTTGTATGTTGGGTCTATCTTTGTATGTCGGGAACTAATCACAATATCTATCTTTCAAAGATTCACTAAAAAAGAGGGGGACTTAATGATTTATTCGTTCCCTGGAACTAGAAGTAGAAATTGTTGCGGATATATATATCATGTAAAGACAGCTTTTGAGGAATGAGCCAGATCTGACCATTTCTCACAAGGGAAAATCAGGGAAAAGCTTGGCTACAGCCGGCGGATCACACGCGGGCGTCCACCGCTTCGTCCGTGTGACGCGTGTCCTACAGGGCTCACCTAGTATTATCTTTTATGGTTTTGCAATTGAACCCTTGTTGTAGTTTTTCCGACGCAACAACTCGTATGTTGCAGGATCTGGATCTGGATCCCTCGAGCGCAGTTGCCTCCCGCGTTCCACCTAGGCTCCTGTTCTTTCTCTAATTTGTGCAACATTATTTATGTTGCAAAAGTCCTGCTGCAATATCATCTATGTTGCAAGAGAGTGAAGACAAAAAACTGCAACACTTGAATGTCTCTGCAACATGAACTCTGTTGCAAGGAGGGTTCTGCAACACTGGCTTTGTTGCAATAATGAGGACAAGTTAGACCGGTGGTTGGACCAATCTCACGGCTGCTGTGGGGGCCGATCTTTTCAGATTATCCGTCGGCGGATGTGTAGCGCTGCCCTAAAAACTAACATTCAAAGAAAACATTGTGGAAATCATGTTTGTAAATTCTAAAAGAATCTAAAAAATATATGGGATGTTAAGAAGATGATGTTCTATTGCCATGCGAAATTCCAAGTTGAAACACATTATGGGATGTGAGCTATGAAAAAGAAACAAATTCAACAATACAGAGTGATGTTACCGTTTGACACTATCCAGTGCTGATTTTTTTATTTTCACAGATCACATCCCGTAACGTACATGAACTTGAAATTTTGCATGGAAATAGAACATCATCCTTTTTAACATCTCGTGTTTTTCTAGTTTTTTCTAACTTCAAAACACCATTTTCACATGTATTGCACTGGCAACTCTCCATTGTCTTGCTTACCAAAGTCATCACTTCAGAAGAGCAGAGACCAGACAGCCCCCGCCCTCCTCTATGCACCGCCAAGGTGGACCATGAGTAGGGGAAACCTTATTCTTGATCCGAACGCCGCCGCCATTGCACTGCAACACCGCTGCCGGGGAACGAAACTATAATCCTAAGAGACCTAACCACAATGCCGCAACGCAGATCCGGGGTCCCCACCCCTCCTGCCATTGGAGTGGCATGCAAAGGAGGAGGGGACTCGTGGCCCATCGGAAGAGGGGGGGGGGGTGGCGGCTAGGTGATGCCCTTTGAGATCCGGCTTTTGGAACTATGGAGAATCCCACAACTAAAGTTATGCCTTCAATAATTAAAGGTACTTTTTTGTTCTAATCCTAACATCTTCCATTGATTGTTGCTAAAAAAGCTAGGGCTTGGACAATTTGGCTCTTAACAAGCTTCATGCACGCGCCAGTAAATCAAATATGATTTATATCTAACTGCTGTGCTATTTAGGTATGTGTTGTTAAAGCTCCTGTGTTTTGAGATAACAGGAAAACAATTATACATGACACTATCCTTATTAGGGGAGAAGTATGTTTGTGAGTTACACATATTTTCATGTTTTCTGTGAGATTATATGGTGTTGAAATTAACATCTCTCATTATTTATGTTTAGTGAAGAGTTTGGGATATCTTTGAGAACTTTTGACCCTCAGATGTTGGATACATGCAAAAAGATATGATTACTATGAGCATGAATGACTTACTTATCTTATCTTTGGAGGTTGTTAAACAAAATATGATGTTTTGTCCTTGCAAAGCTCTACTCCCTCTGTAAACAAATATTAAATGTTTTAGGTCAGTAAAGCCTCCTTTTGATGGTCATAGATGGAGTAGCATATTGCATCATAATTTTGTTTCTTCCGTTGTAACGCACAGACGTGTTTGCAGTAGTTGAAAAAAATAAGGACCCCGATAATGAACCGTTGTTCGATATGGGGAGGTGATGTAAATATGCCCTAGAGGCAATAATAAAATGGTTATTATTATATTTCCTAAATCATGATAAAGGTTTATTATTCATACTAGAATTAGTATTGATCGGAAACTTAAATACATGTGTGAATACATAAACAAATACCATATCCTTAGTAAACCTCTACTAGACTAGCTCGTTGCTCAAAGACGGTTAAGGTTTCCTAACCATAGACATGTGTTGTCATTTGATAAAGGGATCACATCATTAGGAGAATGATGTGATGGACAAGACCCATCTGTTAGCTTAGTATATTGATCGTTCAGTTTTATTGCTATTACTTTCTTCATGTCAAATACATATTCCTTTGACTATGAGATTATGCAACTCCCGAATACTGGAGGAATACCTTTTGTGCTATCAAACATCACAACGTAACTTGGCGATTATAAAGATGCTCTACAGGTATCTTCGAAGGTGTTTGTTGGGTTGGCATAGATCGAGATTAGGATTTGTCACTCCGAGTATCGGAGAGGTATCTCTGGGCCCTCTCGGTAATGCACATCATAAGAAGCCTTGCAAGAAAAGTGACTAATGAGTTAGTTGCAGGATGATGTATTACGGAATGAGTAAAGAGACTTGCCGGTAACGAGATTGAACTAGGTATGTAGATACTGACGATCGAATCTCGGGTAAGTATCATACCGATGACAAAGGGAATTACGTATGTTGTCATAATGGTTTGACTAATAAAGATCTTTGTAGAATATGTAGGAGCCAATATGAGCAGCCAGGTTCCGCTATTGGTTATTGACCGGAGAGGTATCTCGGTCATGTCTACATAGTTGTCGAACCCGTAGGGTCCGCACGCTTAACGTTCGATGACAATTTAGTATTATATGAGTTATGTGATTTGGTGACCGAATATTGTTAGGAGTCTCGGATGAGATCACGGACATGATGAGGAGTCTTGAAATGGTCGAGAGGTAAAGATTGATATATAGGATGATAATATTCGGACACCGGAAGTGTTCCGGAGTGTATCAGGTATTTCTCGGAGTACCCCGGGGGGGAGGGGGTTACCGGAACCCACGGGGGGAAGATATGGGTCATATGGGCCATAAGAGGGGAGGACACCAGCCCACAAGGGGTGGCGCCCCCCCCCATGGAAGGAGGCCGAGTGGGAGAAGTGAAAGAGGGGGTTCGCCCCCATTCCTTCTATCCTTCCCCTTTCCTTTCCCCCCTCCGGCAATATGGAAAGGGGGGAGGCCGAATTGGGGGGAACCCCAAGTATGATTCTGCCTACTTGGGGTCCCCCTTGGCTACCTCTCCTCCCCTCCCACCTATATATATATATATATATGTGTGCGTGTGTGTGTGTGTGTGTGTGTGTGTGTGTGGAGGGGGGCGCCTAGAGCACATAGCATCAATTATTAGCCGTGTGCGGCACCCCCTCCACATTTCACACCTTCGGTCATAGTTTTGCGGTGCTTAGGCGAAGCCCTGCGAGAATCACTTCACCATCATCGTCACCACGCCGTCATGCTGACAGAACTCATCTACTACCTCGACACCTTGTTGGATCAAGGAGAGGGACGTTACCGAGCTGAACGTGTGCAGAACTCGGAGCTGTCGTACATTTGGTACTCGATCGGGGGAGCGCGAAGAAAGTTTGGCTACATCAACCGCGTTTTGAAACGCTTCCGCTTACGGTCTACGAGGGTACGTAGACACACTCTCCCCCTCATTGCTATGCATCTCCTAGATAGATCTTACGTGAGCGTAGGAAAATATTTGAAATTGCATGCTACGTTTCCCAACAGTGGCATCATGAGCCAGGTCTATGCGTAGATTATATGCACGAGTAGAACACAAATAGTTGTGGGCGGTGATAGTCATACTGCTTACCACCAACGTCTTATTTTGATTCGGTGGTACTGTGGGATGAAGCAGCCCGGACCAACCTTACACGTCCACGCACATGAGATCGGTTTCACCGACAGACATGCAACTAGTTTTGCATGAAGGTGGTTGGCGGGTGTCTGTTTCTCCTACTTTAGTTGAATCGAATTTGACTGCGGCCGGTCCTTGAAGAAGGTTAAAACAACAAACTTGACGAAACACCGTTGTGGTTTTGATGCGTAGGTAAGAACGGTTCTTGCTGGAAGCCCGTAGCAGCCACGTAAAACTTGCAACAACAAAGTAGAGGACGTCTAACTTGTTTTTGCAGGGCATGCTGTGATGTGATATGGTCAAGACTAGACATGATGTGATAAATGTTATTGTATGAGATGATCATGTTTTGTAAGATATACGACAACCGGTAGGAGCCTTATGGGTTGTCTCTTTATTGTATGAAATGCGAACACCATGTAATTGCTTTACTTTATCACTATGCGTTAGAGATAGTTGTAGAAGCAATAGTTGGCAAGACGACCACGACGCTACGATGGAGATCAAGGTATCGAGCCGGTGACGATGGAGATCATGACGATGCTTTGAGATGGAGATCAAAAGCACAGGATGATGATGGCCATATCATGTCACATATTTTGATTGCATGTGATGTTTATCTTTTATGCATCTTATTTTGCTTAGTACGGTGGTAGCATTATAAGATGATCCTTGAACTAAAATTTCAAGGTATAAGTGTTCTCCACGAGTATTCACTGTTGCGATAGTTTATCGTGTTGAGACACCAAGTGATGATCGGGTGTGATAGACTCTACGTTCACATATAACAGGTGCAAGACAGTTTTGCACATGCCTAATACTCGGGTTAAACTTGACGAGCCTAGCATGTACAGACATGGCCTCGTAACACTGGAGACCGAAAAGGTCGAACATGAATCATATAGTAGATATGATCAACATAGAGATGTTCACCATTGATGACTACTCCATCTCACGTGATGATTGGACATGGTTTAGTTGATTTGGATCATGTATCATTTAGATGACTTGAGGGATATCTATCTAAGTGGGAGTTCTTAAGTAATTTGATCAATTGAACTTAATTTATCATGAACTTAGTCCTGATAGTATTTGCATATCTATGTTGTAGATCAATGGCCCGTGCTACCGTTCCCTTGAATTTTAATGCGTTCCTAGATAAAGCTAAGTTGAAATATGATGGTAGCAACTACACGGACTGGGTACGTAACTTGAGGATTATCCTCATTGATGCACTGAAGAATTATGTCCTTGATGCACCGCTAGGTGAAAGGCCTGCTGCAGGAGCAGATGGTGATGTTATGAACATCTGGCAAGCTCGATCTGATGACTACTCGATAGTTCAGTGTGCCATGCTTTACGGCTTAGAATCGGGACTTCAAAGACGTTTTGAACATCATGGACCATATGAGATGTTCCAGGAGTTGAAGTTAATATTTCAAGCAAATGCCCGAGTTGAGAGATATGAAGTCTCCAACAAATTCTGTAGCTGCAAGATGGAGGAGAACTGTTCTGTCATTGAACACATATTCAAAATGTCTGGGTATCATAGTCACTTGACTCAGCTGGGAGTTAATCCTCCTGATGATAGTGTTATTGACATAGTTCTTCAATCACTGCCACCAAGCTACAAAGGCTTCGTGATGAACTATAATATGCAAGGGATGGATAAGACATTTCCCGAGCTCTTCGCAATGCTCAAAACTGCGAAGGTAGAAATCAAGAAGGAGCATCAAGCATTGATGGTTAACAAGACCACTAGTTTCAAGAAAAATGGCAAGGGGAAGAAAGGGAACTTCAAGAAGAATGGCAAGCAAGTTGCCTCTCCCGGGAAGAAGCCCAAAGCTGGATCCAAGCCTGAAACTGAGTGCTTCTACTGCAAAGGAAATGGTCACTGGAAGCAGAACTGCCCGAAATACTTGGCGGATAAGAAGGATGGCAAAGTGAACAAAGGTATATATGATATACATGTTATTGATGTGTACTTTACTAGTGTTCGTAGCTACCCTTGGGTATTTGATACCGGTTCAGTTGCTGATTTAGTAACTCGAAACAGGAGTTGCAGAATGAACAGAGACTAGTTAAGAGCGAAGTGACGATGTGTGTTGGAATTGATTCCAAGGTTGATACGATCACCATCGCACACTCCCGCTACCTTCGGGATTAGTGTTGAACCTAAAATAAATGTTATTTGGTGTTTGCGTTGAGCATGAATATGATTAAATCATGTTTATTGCAATATGGTTATTCATTTAAGTCAGAAAATAATTGTTGTTTTGTTTACATGAATAAACCCTTCTGTGGTCATACACCCAAGGTGAATGGTTTATTGAATCTCGATCGTAGTAATACACATATTCATAATATTGATGCCAAAAGATGCAAAGTTGATAATGATAGTGCAACATATTTGTGGCACTGCCGTTTAGGTCATACTGGTGTAAAGCGCATGAAGAAACTCCATGCGGATGGACTTTTGGAAATCACTTGATTATGAATCGTTTGATGCTTGCGAACCAGGACTTGATACGTCTCCAACGTATCTATAATTTTTGATTGTTCCATGCTATTATATTATCTGTTTTGGATGTTTTATATGCATTTATATGCTATTTTATATGATTTTTGGGACTAACCTATTAACCTAGAGCCCAATACCAATACCAGTTTATGTTTTTCCTTATTTTTGAGTTTCTCTAAAAAGGAATAACAAACAGAGTCCAAATGAGCTGAAAATTTACGATGATTTTTTATGGACCAGAAGAAGCCCCCGAAGCAAAAGAGTTGGGTCAGAAGAGCCACGAGGCCTCCACAAGGGTGGAGGGCGCACCCACCCCCCTAGGGCATGCCCTTCGTCCTTGTCATCGCCTCGTGGACCCCCCTGACTTGTTCTCGACGCCAAAATTCCTATAAATATAGACCCCCCCAGAAATAAACCTAGATCGGGAGTTCCGCCTCCGCAAGCCTCTGTAGCCACGAAAAACCAATCGGGAGCCTGTTCCGGCACCCTGCCAGAGGGGAAAACCATCAACAGTGGCCATCTTCATCATCCCGACACTCTCCCCGACGAGGAGGGAGTAGTTCACCCTCGAGGCTGAGGGTATGTACCAATAGCTATGTGTTTGATCTCTCTCTCTCTCTCTCGTGTTCTTGATTTGGGCACGATCTTGATGTACCGCGAGCTTTGCTATTATAGTTGGATCTTATGATGTTTCTCCCCTCTACCTTCTTGTAATGGATTGATTTTTCCCTGTAAAGTTATCTTATCGGATTGAGTCTTTAAGGATTTGAGAACAGTTGATGTATGTCTTGCATGTGCTTATCTGTGGTGACAATGGGATATTGACGTGATCTACTTGATGTATGTTTTGGTGATCAACTTGCGGGTTCTGTAACCTTGTGAACTTATGCATAGGGGTTGGCACACATTTTCGTCTTGACTCTCCGGTAGAAACTTTGGGGCACTCTTTGAAGTTCTTTGTGTTGGTTCGAATAGATGAATCTGAGATTGTGTGATGCATATCGTATAATCGAACCCGCGGATACTTGTGGTGACAATGGAGTATCTAGGTGACATTAGGGTTTTGGTTGATGTCTGCCTTAAGGTGTTATTTCAGTATGAACTCTAGGGCTGTTTGTGAATATCCCAATAGATCGATCAGAAAGAATAACTTTGAGGTGGTTTCGTACCCTACAATAATCTCTTCGTTTATTCTCCGCTATTAGTGACTTTGGAGTGACTCTTTGTTGCACATTAAGGGATCATTATATGATCTAATTTTGTTATCATTGTTGAGAGAACTTGCACTAGTGAAAGTATGAACCCTACGCCTTGTTTCCAAGCATTGCAATACCGTTTTCGCTCGCTTTTGTTACTATTTACCTTGCTGTTTTTATATTTTCAGATTACAAAAACCTATATCTACCATCCATATTACGCTTGTATCACCATCTCTTCGCCGGACTAGTGCACCTATACAATTTACCATTGTATTGGGTGTGTTGGGGACACAAGAGACTCTTTGTTACTTGGTTGCAGGGTTGCTTAAGAGAGACCATCTTCATCCTATGCCTCCCACGGATTGATAAACCTTAGGTCATCCACTTGAGGGAAATATGCTACTGTCCTACAAAACTCTGCGCTTGGAGGCCCAACACGAGTCTACAAGAAGAAGGTTGTGTAGTAGACATCAAGCTCTTTTCTAGCTCCGTTGCCAGGGAGGTTAGTGCTTGAAGGTATATCTTTAGATCTTGCAATTGAATCTTTTAGTTTCTTGTTTTATCACTAGTTCAGTCTGTAAAATAAAACTACAAAAAAATGGAATTGAGGTTGCCACATATGCTTCATCTTTTTAATGTCTTTCGTGAAAATAAGGATTCCGATAATTGTGCTAAAGTGTTAGAAGAAGAATGCATTAAAAATGTTTGGCACTAAATCTTTGTATGATGATCATGATTGCAATGTTGTTAGTATGAATTCCTTTAATATCCATGATGCTAATGATATGCGAAGCCACAAGCTTGGGGATGCTATGTTCGATGAATATGATATTGTTAGTCCCCCAAGTTTTGATGAGAAAATTTATTATGATGATAGCATGACTCCTATTTATGATATTATATTGATGAAAGTGGGTTTGTAAGAGTGTCAACTCTAGGTAATGCTCCCACTATTTTGGAGGGTGCTGAATCTTATAATATTTATGGAAGTGGATTTGGAGAGGTCATGACTTTATTTAGTGATGAATCCACTATTTCAGAAGAGGTTCCAATTGATTATGAGACCAAAGTAGCTATCTATGATGATTATTGTGATGACATGTATGCTATAAAGAATAATGATAACCATGAAGCTTGTCATCATGATTTTAATTTTCAATTGGATTATGCCTCACATGATAGTTATTTTGTTGAATTTGCTCCCACTATTATCAATAAGAAGAATTTTGCTTATGTGGAGAGTAGTAAATTTTCTATGCATGTGGATCATGAAAATAATGCTTTGTGTGATGGTTATATTGTTGAATTCATTCATGATGCTACTAAAAATTATTATGAGGGAGAAATATATGCTTGTAAGAGTTGCAATAATATCAAGTTTCCTCTTTATGTGTTGAAAATATTGAAGTTATGCTTGTTTTACCTTCCTATGCTAGTTGATTCTTGCTCCCATAAGTTGTTTGCTCACAAAATCCCTATGCATAGGAAGAGGGTTAGACTCAAATGTGCTAGTCATATTCTTCATGATGCAATTCTTATCTTTTATGTGAGCATCATTGAAATTATCATGCCTAGCTAAAAAGGTATTAAAGAAAAGCGCTTGTTGGGAGACAGCCCAATATTTACCCCTACTATTTTTGTGTGTTGACATGATTATGCTACTGTAGTAATTGATACGTCTCCAACGTATCTATAATTTTTGATTGTTCCATGCTATTATATATTCTGTTTTGGATGTTTAATGGGCTTATTTATACACTTTTATATTATTTTTGGGACTAACCTATTAACTGGAGGCCCAGCCCAAATTGTTGTTTTTTTCTTATTTCAGTGTTTCGCACAAAAAGAATATCAAACAGAGTCCAAACGGAATGAAACCTTCGGGAGCGTGATTTCTGGAACAAACGTGATCCCGATGACTTGGAGTGGACGTCAAGCAACCAACAAGGAAGCCACGAGGCAGGGGGGCGCGCCTACCCCCTGGGCGCGCCCTCCACCCTCATGGCTGCACTGACCTACTTCTTCCTCCTATATATACCTACGTACCCTAAAAACATCAGAGAGAACCATGAAAACCTAATTCCACCGCTGCAACCTTCTATACCCGTGAGATCCCATCTTGGGGCCTTTTTTGGATCTCCGCCGGAGGGGGCATTGACCATGGAGGGCTTCTACATCAACACCATAGCCTCTCCGATGATGTGTGAGTAGTTTACCTCAGACCTTCGGGTCCATAGTTATTATCTAGATGGCTTCTTCTCTCTCTTTGGATCTCAATACAAAGTTCTCCCTGATCTTCTTGGAGATCTATTCGACGTAACTCTTTTTGCGGTGTGTTTGTCGAGATCTGATGAATTGTGGGTTTATGATCAAGATTATCTATGAACAATATTTGAATCTTCTTTGAATTCTTTTATGTATGATTGGTTATCTTTGCAAGTCTCTTCGAATTATCAGTTTGGTTTGGCCTACTAGATTGATCTTTCTTACAATGGGAGAAGTGCTTAGCTTTGGGTTCAATCTTGCGGTGCTCGATCCCAGTGACAATAGGGGAAATGACACGTATTGTATTGTTGGCATCGAGGATAAAAAGATGGGGTTTATATCATATTGCATGAGTTTATCCCTCTACATCATGTCATCTTGCTTAAAGCGTTACTCCGTTCTTATGAACTTCATACTCTAGATGCATGCTGGATAGCGGTCGATGTGTGGAGTAATAGTAGTAGATGCAGGCAGGAGTCGGTCTACCTGTCACGGATGTGATGCCTATATACATGATCATACCTAGATATTCTCATAACGATGCTCAATTCTATCAATTGCTCGATAGTAATTTGTTCACCCACCGTAATACTTATGCTATCTTGGGAGAAGCCACTAGTGAAACCTATGGCCCCTGGGTCTATTTTCCATCATACAAGTTTCCAATCTATTTTATTTTGCAATCTTTACTTTCAATTTATATCATAAAAATACCAAAAATATTTATATTATTATTATTATTATTATTATTATTATTATTATTATTATTATTATTATTATTATTATTATTATTATTATTATTATTATTATTATTATTATCTCTATCAGATCTCACTCTTGCAAGTGGCTGTGAAGGGATTGACAACCCCTTTTATCGCGTTGGTTGCAAGGTTCTTATTTGTTTGTGTAGGTACGAGGTGACTCGCGTGTGGTCTCCTACTGGATTGATACATTGGTTCTCAAAAACTGAGGGAAATACTTACGCTGCTTTGCTGCATCACCCTTTCCTCTTCAAGGGAAAACCAAAGCATGCTCAAGAGGTAGCAAGAAGGATTTCTGGCGTCGTTGCCGGGGAGGTTGCACCAAGTCAAGTCAAGATTTGATCTCCCATCAACAAGCCATTTCTGGCGCCGTTGCCGAGGAGATCTACGCCAAGTCAAGACATACCAAGTACCCATCACAACTCTTACCCTTCGCATTACATTATTTACCATTTGCCTCTCGTTTTCCTCTCCTCCACTTCACCCTTGCCGTTTTATTCGCCCTATTTTTCGCTTGCTTCGTCGTTATGGCTAGTCCTTTATCCGCTCCTTTGTCTCTCGAGAATGAAGTTCTTAATTTTAAACAAAGGGGGGGAGAAAATCTAAAAGATGCTTGGTACAGAATTTGCAATGCGCAAAATAGATCTACTAGGAAGAAATCTACTTCCGTTCTTCTTCATAATTTTTATGTAGGCATCACTCCTTGGAATAGATATATTCTTGATACCATTACCGGAGGAAATTTCTTGGGTAGCCATACTTTTGATTCTTATAATGCTATGATAGATTTGTTTGGCCCATCACCTCTTTTGGTTAATGGAACTATTTTAACTTTGGACATGTGATGCAATAGCTTGAAATTATTGAAAATAAAGTTGCCATCGTAGAGTTAATAGAAAATTTGGATAGAAAGATCCATAACCAAATTACCCAATACGGATCTAAGGTAGGAGTTGTTCTTAATTTTTTTAAAGAAAAGGGACCTATGGTTAATGAAAAGATAGATCAAGATTCCACTAGAATTGATAAAATTGAGGATATTATTACCAACATAGGGTCTGCCTTTTCTTCCGTGAAAAACACTCCTTCTAATGCTAAGATTTCCAAATTGATGTATGTTCCTAAAAATAAGGGAGAAACTTCTAGTAAGGGAAATGCGGACCTCAAATCCATAAGTGTTCACCCCAACTTTCTCACTATCCTTAAGGAACCTTTTGCTACAAATGATTTTCTTGATTTCGTGCCTAGGAGTTTGATAATTAATAAAAATAAAGAAACTCCTAGGAGTTATAGGTGTCTTATTGAAGAATTGCCTACCAAAGATGGCAATACCTAGATCTATCCTCGTTTTTATGCCTAGCTAGGGGCGTTAAACAATAGCGCTTGTTGGGAGGCAACCCAATTTTATTTTTATTCCTTGATTTTTGTTCCTGTTTAGTAATAAATAATTTATGTATCCTCTGTTTTGGTTGTGTTTTTGTGTTTAATTAGTGTTTGTGCCAAGTAGAACCTTTGGGAAGACTTGGGGAAAGTCTTTGCAATCTTGCTGTAAAAACAGAAACTTTAGCGCTCGCGAGAATTGCTACCATTTTTTATTGGAGAGTGATATTTAGTTAATTCTTTTTGAATATGATTATTATATAAATTCCTCACGTCCAGAATTTTATTTTAGAATTTTTGGGGTTCCAGAAGTATGGGTTTGATACAGATTACTACAGACTGTTCTGTTTTTGACAGATTCTGTTTTTCGTGTGTCGTTTGCTTATTTTGATGAATCTATGGCTAGTAATGGAGTTTATAAACCATAGAAAAGTTGGAATACAGTAGGTTTAACACCAATATAAATAAATAATTAGTTAATTACAGTATCTTGAAGTGGTGTTTTGTTTTGTTTCGCTAACGGAGCTCACGAGATTTTCTGTTAAGTTTTGTGTTGTGAAGTTTTCAAGTTTTGGGTAAAGATTTGATGGATTATGGAACAAGGAGTGGCAAGAGCCTAAGCTTGGGGATGCCCAACGCACCCCAAGGTAAAATCCAAGGACACCAAAAAGCCTAAGCTTGGGGATGCCCCGGAAGGCATCCCCTCTTTTGTCTTCGCTCATCGGTAACTTTACTTGGAGCTATATTTTTATTCACCACATGATATGTGTTTTGCTCGGAGCGTCTTGTATGATTTGAGTATTTGCTTTTTAGTTTACCATAGTCATCCTTTCTATAAACACCTTTTGAGAGATACACACATGAATCGGAATTTATTAGAATACTCTATGTGCTTCACTTATATCTTTTGAGCTATATAGTTTTTGCTCTAGTGCTTCACTTATATCTTTTAGAGCACGGTGGTGGTTTTATTTTATAGAAATTATTGACCTCTCATGCTTCACTTATATTATTTTGAGAGTCCTTTATAACAGCATGGTAATTTTCTTTTAGGCATAATAAAAACTTTCATATAAGTGCATTGAATACTATGAGAAGTTTGATACTTGATAATTGTTTTGAGATATGGAGATGGTGATATTAGAGTCATGCTAGTTGAGTAGTTGTGAATTTGAGAAATACTTGTGTTGAAGTTTGTGATTCCCGTAGCATGCACGTATGGTGAACCGTTATGTGATGAAGTCGGAGCATGATTTATTTATTGATTGTCTTCCTTATGAGTGGCGGTCGGGGACGAGCGATGGTCTTTTCCTACCAATCTATCCCCCTAGGAGCATGCTTGTAGTACTTTGTTTCGATAACTAATAGATTTTTGCAATAAGTATGTGAGTTCTTTATGACTAATGTTGAGTCCATGGATTATACGCACTCTCACACTTCCACATTTGCTAGCCTCTCCATTACCGCATACTTTTCGCCGGTATCATACACCCACCATATACCTTCCTCAAAACAGCCACCATACCTACCTATTATGGCATTTCCATAGCCATTCTGAGATATATTGCCATGCAACTTTCCACTGTTCCGTTTGTTATGACACGCTTCATCATTGTCATATTGCCATGCATGATCATGTAGTTGACATCGTATTTGTGGCAAAGCCACCGTTCATAACTTTTTCATACATGTCACTCTTGATTCATTGCATGTCCCGGTACACCGCCGGAGGCATTCACATCGAGTCATATTTTTTCTAAGTATTGAGTTGTAATTCTTGAGTTGTAAGTAAAAAGACGTGTGATGATCATCATTATTAGAGCATTGTCCCAGTGAGGAAAGGATGATGGAGACTATGATTCCCCCACAAGTCGGGATGAGACTGCGGACGAAAAAAAAGAAAAGAGGCCAAAAGAAAAAAAAACAAAGAAGGCCCAAATAAAAAAATGAGAGAAAAAGAGAGAAGGGACAATGTTACTATCCTTTTTCCACACTTGTGCTTCAAAGTAGCACCAAGATCTTCATGATAGAGAGTCTCCTATGTTGTCACTTTCATAAACTAGTGGGAATTTTACATTATAGAACTTGGCTTGTATATTCCAATGATGGGCTTCCTCAAATTTCCCTAGGTCTTCGTGAGCAAGCAAGTTGGATGCACACCCACTTAGTTTCTTTTGTTGAGCTTTCATACACTTATAGCTCTAGTGCATCCGTTGCATGGCAATCCCTACTCACTCACATTGATATCTATTGATGGGCATATCCATAGCCCGTTGATACGCCTAGTTGATGTGAGACTATCTTCTCTTTTTTGTCTTCTCCACAACCACCATTCTATTCCACCTATAGTGCTATGTCCATGGCTCACGCTCATGTATTGCGTGAAAGTTGAAAAAGTTTGAGAACATCAAAAGTATGAAACAATTGCTTGGCTTGTCATCGGGGTTGTGCATGATTTAATATTTTGTGTGATGAAGATAGAGCATAGCCAGACTATATGATTTTGTAGGGATAACTTTCTTTGGCCATGTTATTTTGAGAAGACATGATTGCTTAGTTAGTATGCTTGACGTATTATTATTTTTATGTCAATATTAAACTTTTATCTTGAATCTTTCGGATCTGAACATTCATGCCACAATAAAAAAAATTACATTGAGAAATATGTTAGGAAGCATTCCACATCAAAAATTCTGTTTTTATCATTTACCTACTCGAGGACGAGCAGGAATTAAGCTTGGGGATGCTTGATACGTCTCCAACGTATATATAATTTTTGATTGTTCCATGCTATTATATATTCTGTTTTGGATGTTTAATGGGCTTATTTATACACTTTTATATTATTTTTGGAACTAACCTATTAACCGGAGGCCCAGCCCAAATTGTAGTTTTTTTTGCCTATTTCAGTGTTTCGCAGAAAAAGAATATCAAACGGAGTCCAAACGGAATGAAACCTTCGGGAGCGTGATTTTTGGAATAAATGTGATCCAGAGGACTTGGAGTGGACGTCAAGCAACCAACGAGGAAGCCACGAGGCAGGGGGGCACGCCTACCCCCTGGACGCGCCCTCCACCCTCGTGGGCCCCTCATGGCTCCACCGACCTACTTCTTCCTCCTATATATACCTACGTACCCTGAAAACATCAGAGAGCACCACGAAAACCTAATTCCACCGCCGCAACCTTCTATACCCATGAGATCCCATCTTGGGGCCTTTTCCGGTGCTCCGCCGGAAGGGGCATTGATCACGGAGGGCTTCTACATCAACACCATAGTCTCTCCGATGATGTGTGAGTAGTTTATCTCAGACCTTCGGGTCCATAGTTATTAGCTAGATGGCTTCTTCTCTTTCTTTGGATCTCAATACAAAGTTCTCCTCGATCTTCTTGGAGATTCATTCGATGTAACTCTTTTTGCGGTGTGTTTGTCGAGATCCGATGAATTGTGGGTTTATGATCAAGATTATCTATGAAAAATATTTGAATCTTCTCTGAATTCTTTTATGTATGATTGGTTATCTTTGCAAGTCTCTTCGAATTATCAGTTTGGTTTGGCCTACTAGATTGATCTTTCTTGCAATGGGAGAAGTGCTTAGCTTTGGGTTCAATCTTGCGGTGCTCGATCCCAGTGACAGTAGGGGAAACGACACGTATTGTATTGTTGGCATCGAGGATAAAAATATGGGGTTTATATCACATTGCATGAGTTTATCCCTCTACATCATGTCATCTTGCTTAAAGCGTTACTCCGTTATTATGAACTTAATACTCTAGATGCATGCTGGATAGCGGTCGATGTGTGGAGTAATAGTAGTAGATGCAGGCAGGAGTTGGTCTACTTGTCACAGACGTGGTGCCTATATACATGATCATACCTAGATATTCTCATAACTATGCTCAGTTCTATCAATTGCTCGACAATAATTTGTTCACCCACCGTAGTACTTATGCTATCTTGAGAGAAGCCACTAGTGAAACCTATGGCCCCCGGGTCTATTTTCCATCATACAAGTTTCCAATATATTTTATTTTGCAATGTTTACTTTCAATTTATATCATAAAAATTGCAAAAATATTTATCTTATTATTATTATCTCTATCAGATCTCACTCTTGCAAGTGGCCATGAAGGGACTGACAACCCCTTTATCGTGTTGGTTGCGAGATTCATATTTGTTTGTGTAGGTACGAGGTGACTCACGCGTGGTCTCCTACTAGATTGATACCTTGGTTCTCAAAAACTGAGGGAAATACTTACGCTGCTTTGCTGCATCACCCTTTCCTCTTGAAGGGAAAACCAACGCATGCTCAAGAGGTAGCAGTAATCATGTATTATAGCTTTTGTTTCAATGAAGTGCCAAGTAAGACCTTTGGGATGATCTATGGTGATAGTTGATTTGACCTTGCTGAAAAATAGAAACTTTTGTGCTCAGGAAAATAATTCTCATTTCTATCAGAAGCGTGATAAAATACTGATTTTTTGCAAAGATTAATATACAAATTGCTCGGGTTTTCCTAATTTTTAAGAATTTTTGTAGTTACGGAAGTATTCGGGAGTTACAGATTACGACAGACTGTTCTGTTTTTGATAGATTCTCTTTTCGATGCATAGTTTGCTTGTTTTCTAGTTTCCATGGCTTATATTGCTTAATATAAATTGTAGAAATGATAGGGTATAGTAGGAATCATGTGAGAAAAATTATGAATCTTGTCTTGATAGTACCTAAGTGGTGATTTGCTTTATTATACTAACGGAGCTTACGACTTTTCTGTTAAGTTTTGTGTTGTGAAGTTTTCAAGTTTTGGGTAAAGATTCGATGGACTATGGAATAAGGAGTGGAAAGAGCCTAAGCTTGGGAATGCCCAAGGCACCCCAAGGTAATATTCAAGGACAGCCAAGAGCCTAAGCTTGGGGATGCCCCGGATGGCATCCCCTCTTTCGTCTTCGTTCATCGGTGAATTTACTTGAGGCTATATTTTTATTCACCACATGATATGTGTTTTTCTTGGAGCGTATTTTTATTTTATTAGGATTTGCTTGTTGTTTGAATGAAATATTAAGATCTGAAACACTTAAATGAGAGAGAGAGTCCTCACATAGCTAAATAATTATTTGACTACTCATTGATCTTCACTTATATCTTTTGGAGTAGTTTTTCATTTACTCTCGTGCTTCACTTATATCCTATGAGTAAATGGTTGAATGAATTGAATATCATAAATCTGAATTTATATATGTTTCATATGCTTATACCATGGGGAGTAATGACTTCACATATAAGAAGTAGAGGTGGTAAATTTATTTAAAGTTAACAAACATAGTATTGGTCACTTGAACAATTCATGAAAGAATATTGAAGGAAGAGAGATTTCACATATAAATATACTATATTGGACATCTTCTATGATTGTGAGCCCCATTAATTATTTTCAAACTTGAGCAAATTAGTTGAAGATGGACAAGGAAGACAACATAATGAGTTATGCTTGGGTATATTTGTATAGAAGTTATATTGTTATGGATCCTCCAACATGTGGTGCTTGCTTTTTAGAATCTTTTGCTTGCCAAAAATTTTGTACTAAGCGGGAATACTGCTTGTGCATCCAAAATCCTTGAACCAAGTTTCTTCCATGAGTGTCCACCAATCTACCTACATGCGGTATTTACATGCCGTTCCAAGTAAATTTGCATGTGCCGAACTCTAAACCTTCAAATAATAATCTATTTTGTATGCCCGAATTGCTCATGTAGCGACTAGGGGCTATCAGTATCTTCCATGCTAGGTGGGTTATTCTCACGATGAGTGTTTATTCACTTCTCATTCACGCGAGAGTGGCTGGTAATTGGGATGCCCAGTCCTATGAACAAAAGATCAAAAATAAAATCACAAATAAATTAAACAAAACTCCCCCAGGATTGTTGATAGTTGGACGGTACCCATTGTTTTTGACCAGCCGTGGAATGTGATTGTTGGTGGAGGGGGAGTAAAATCTTTACCTTTATGTTTGGGAACTGTCTATAATGTATCTAGTATGGAAGATATTGAGAACTCTTGGTTGTTATGTTGACAATGAAAGCATACCTCTAACAATTATTTTCATCTCTGTTTTAAAAACACTGGTATGCGTCGGTGCTATACAAACGGGTTTTAACCCCTTCCCATACGACCCAGAAATCGTCGGTGATAGGCCCTCCTGGGACACAGGCTGGGGAAAAATGAGCTCATGTGCGATTGAGCGAGGCATCGAAACCCAATCATTTTCATTCATATGTACATCCCACACGGTGAATCCCAGAAAAACATTCCCATTCGTATGTATATCACACACAATCAATCCAAGAAATATGTTTCCATTCTTATGTACATCCCACACAGTCAATCCAGGGAAAACGTTTCCGTTCATATGTATATCACACACAGTCAATCCAAGGAATACGTTTTCGTTCTTATGTACATCCCACACAGTCAATCCAGGGAAAACGTTTCCGTCCGTATGTACATCCCACACAGTTTTATGTGTAGGCTCGTGTGTGAAAGGTGTAACTATCACACACGCTCTGCCTTGGTTAACGGTTTGCTTTTATCAACTACATCACACACGATTTGATAAAGAAAACTGTGTGGCATTGGGCTATCCATCACAAGCGCTTTTACTGCTAGAACGTTTTGCAAAGTTCCATGCCACACTTAGCAGGTTTATTAGTTTACAATTAATAATTCTAGTATTACACAAATTCACATTTCATATCGAACAGATGTTTGCCAATTTCACATCAGGCACATAAATATATTATAACATCACAATACGATAGCTACATGAAAACAGCACAATACAACATATAGCTAGTTCAACTTCATAAGAAAATAATAGAACAATATATTCATTTCCCTAATCGAGATCATCCAGGCTCGTCTTATCCACCTATGCTTTCAGTTCAGTAAGAACCTGTTTTGCACTGGCTAACTGGGAAAGTGCCTCCTCCTTCACCGACACCATCTTAGGAAAGTTTGATTTAAAAAAAATCTGAGCTCATTCTCCACCTTCCTCTTTTTACCCCGCATCTTCAAATATTCTTCAGCATTGACAACACTTTCTCTAAGCCTACCTCTGTTCTCTTCCTCATACATGCTCCAGAGCTTCGCTAGGCACATCTTCAAAGACTGTGACCACTCTTGATCAACTCACTCCAAGTAAGAACACTTCCTTTCATCCTATAATTTAAAACTAGATCAGTAAAAATTGTAAGGGAAATGGGTTTATAGCAACATAGAAAATCACCAATGCTTATTTTGAAAAACTGAAGAAACATGTTAATTATGACATATCTTCTCAAAAAGATCAATGTGCAAATGAATTAATTGCTACCGAGACAACAACCAAATTCTGGAACATCAGAAGCTATAATTAACTACAACAACGCTACAAGTTCTTACTCATGTACAATAAATAACAAATTGAGCATTTTATGAGGAAGGTAAATATAACTGCAACAACATAGCGACTGTGTTTGGATGACAACAAATCGATACTAACAGGTGTGTACATGCACAAATTTAGTAACATAGAACTAATAGCACTAAGGTCGTCCACTATGTATGCCAAAACTGGTGTAAAGACAATTGTTGCTACATATCGCACCGGTGCCCTGCACTGGCAAGCCGATGTAGCGGGAAAAAAATCAGGGACCCGGACTCTGAAGCACCTAGTTGCTCTGATGCCCAGTTCCTTCGTGCCATAAAGATTTAGTATTTTACTGCTTGGCTGCTCGGATGTGTGGACCAAAGTTGGTTGCACAAACTGCTGAAGCGGTGCCAAATAATTTTCTAATGGCACCGCTCATGAGATGGCAACAATTTTAGATACTAGGTACAAACTGTGACACTGTCTTAGGATGCATTTGGTTGAAGGTGTGTTATGAATGGGTTGGGACCGTGACAGTGTCTGAATCACATCTAACAAATGATTTGTAACAACGAAATTGGATCTAACCTTCTCTGCACATGCCATAAATTTCCTCCCACTGTCCAAAGATTCAAACACAACTAGCTTCACGCATGGAGATTGATGGTGACAACAAGCAGATAGATCTTCAGCCAGCCCGCTCCATTCATTGCCACTAATGGTACTAGGGAGCTACAAGAGGAAGAAATGACTCAAATCGACTGCCGGGTAAAATTCCTTCATTCCAAGTCATAGCCCGAGAGAGAGAAGAGAGGCATACCAGGGTGGTGAAGGAGTCGTCGCCGAAGGAGGAACCGCTGGAGATGTATTTGAAGAAGACCATGGCGACCCCGGCGGTAGGATGCGAGATAGCGAGAGCGAGGAAGCAAGCGAGGAAGCGGCTATAGCTTAGGAAGGAAGCAAGGAAGGAGGAAACAGGAGAAATGTGACTTATGGTCGGGGAGAAAAGGGGGTGGGGAAGGGGGAGGGGCGGGGGTAGACCAAAATTTTGGAAATGTGGAGGGAAACTTTGCACGCAGTGCCACCGGACCATTCAGTTTGAACGATTGTGTGCATCGCAAACGATTCTTCTACTTTACACGCATGGGATGAGTTTGATAATTCAAATTTTGGTGAAAATTTCCCCGGGTATGTCATTGCATAATTTAACATCGCTTGCTAATTTGGCCACGCAAAAGAGCGTACAACAGACATACCACACTTACTGAATCGAGCAATTTTAGTAATTAAACAGAGCCAGTTAACCTAAATATTGCTCTAACAAAAGACCAGTATTAAAAACAAAGCCTAAGTATGCATAATCTTAACAAATCCGCCGCCACACTGGCCTATGCATCGCTGGTGTGAGATGAGACGTCGATGACTTGTCCCAGCGACATGCTGCTGTTGGTGGACTCCGTGTCCCCCTTGCTAAAGTCGACCGTGTCCTCGTCCTCGTCCTCGTCCTCGGCACCGCCCTCAAGGTTGTAGTACTCGTAGTAGTGGCTGCGCCAGAGCTTGCGTTGGTACTCCATTGCCGATTCCTCGGCGAACAGACTCTTCTCTACCTCGTCCTCGACCACGCGCAACTCCTCCTCCCGGCGCTCCTCGATCTCCGCCGCCTCCTGCATCTCAAGCTCCCGCTCGGCGACCTCATGAGGAAGCAGGTGCTCCATGGCCACAGTGGCCTTTTTGGACATGGGTTGCATGCTGGATTCCGAGGTGGCCTAGATCCTCGATCTTGGCATGGATGGCCTTGCTTGAGATCCCACAAGGAAGAAGAACGAGTCCATGAAGAACACAAATGGACATAGTCGAAGAAATCCTCACAACTCCGAAAGGAAACCGAAGCTAACGCGAGAAGTAACCCGGAAAGAAGCAAACAACATAGTAAACAACCAAGCATAAACATGGCATGATGCACAACCAAGTATGATGCATGTTCGGTTTAATGAGGCATGGCATGGCAAAGTGCACAAACATTACTACAAATTAAGTGGAGCTCAATATGCAGAGAGTTGCATATTGACGGAACACCACATTCAATTATTTAGTTCACTCCCGGTTAGGTACTCAACAAAATTAAATTTTATTAAACATGGCAAGGGGTGAAGCATATGAAAACTACCTATCCAGGCAAGTTTAAATGAGGCCGGAACAACAAGCAACAAATTCGAAAAATCCTCATATGCAAATTTTAGAGTTGGTATTGTTCTGCCCTAAACCATATTTTAGAGTTGTTAAACATGCAAGATGAGTGCACCATGTTAAACTATGCATTTTTCCACCCCATTTACATATAAAGTTTATTAAATTTGGAGCTACTATGATTAAGTTATGAATTAAATCATTTTAACAAGGCATTTGAGCAAATTTAAACAAACATAATTTTAATCATTTCAAACATGGATGAAACTTGGATATTATTAAACTAGACAAAATTCTAGTCATTTGACATATATAAATTATTTACATGCGATGCACGGTTGGTGAGTTAGGATATGCATGAAGTGCAAGGGCTTTTCTATAAAACTGCAATTCCCTGGTTAAATAGCAAAAGCATCTAGATCTGAAAAAATGATGCGGGCCGAATCTGCTGAAATGGGCCAACAGATAGGAGGAGCTGCGGGGAGCTCACCCATGGTCCAAGGCCCGGTCGGTGGGAGGCAAGGCCGGCAGGCCTCCTGGACTGGCTGGATCGAACGAGGAGGTGGAAGGGGGCGCAGTCAATGGTGAAGCGGGACTTGTCGCTGGGTCGTCCTCCTCGCGCAAGGGCGAAGCAGAGGAGGCGAGCAGGGCAGCGGGGCAGAGGCGCGATCAACGCACACACAATGCAGGGGAATTTGGCGTGACTCCAACAAGGACGGACGAAGGGCATCGGATCCAGGCGACAAAGGAGGAACGGCGATGGCTCCATGGCTTGGCGGCATCCAACTGGCGAACAGAGGGGCTTGAGCAAGTCGCGGTGGCCATGGCTTGGCTGCTGGTCCAGCGGCTCTTCTCGGAGAGGTGGTCGGCGGCGTTGCCCCATTGAGGTCCTGGTGGCCTTGGTCACCGGTGATGTGGCTGACGAGGAGGCATACCGGCGCAGGACTAGGCAACGGCAAGGCAAGCGAAGGCAGCGGCGCCAGGTGGTTCATGGCGGAGGCGATGTCTTGGAGCGGGTGGATCCATGGCGACGAGGCACGGGGGTCGCCGCGGTGCTCCGGCGATGTGCTTGGCGGGGCGACGAGGTCCTCCATGGCGGGTCCCTATGGAGAGAGGCGAGAAGGAGTTGACGGTGAGGAGTGAGGATGGGAGAGAAGAGAAAGGAGGGAGCACGAGAAGCAGGGAGAGGGCGATGACCTGGTGGTGGTGCTCGTCTCTGGCGAGCTGGCAGGTGACGCACGGGACGACGGCAGGATTCAAGGCCACGACAACTCGACGACGGCGCTGCAGCTTCAAGGTGTTGGAGCTCCCTATGATGACAATTAGCGGCGACCGGTGGGTCAATAGCGGTGCAAGGAAAACGGGGAAGAAAAGGAGCGCGAGGCAAGGGCGAGGTTACCGACAGGCGAGGGACGAGGCAGAGCAGAGACTCCTGGTTTGTGGGGTTCGATGGATTTTGGATCGAGGAAGATGGAGACTGGTTGGTTGGGAATGGATCCCGATGTGGAAGAGGACTGGCAGCGGTGGGCGAGGGGATCGAGGAGGATCGGTCGAGGCGATCCCGAGGTGGGAGGCGACCCAGTGGCAGCGGTGGAGGGACAAATCTCCTAGATTCTAGGGTTGGGTCCCGTATATATTAAGTGGGTTTTTGGGTAGGGGTATTCAGTCCCTCCGATTGAAAATGAGTGGTTGCGAATAAATGGGTTAGGGAGTTCAAACAATGAACCGAAGACGTTTTAGGGATGTTGGGTGACGATCCGGACACAACAGTCACGAGTGCCTGGTCGGGTTCGGGGAAGTTTTCGGACGCACGAGGGGGTCTGAGAACTGTGCGGAGAGGGGGTCTGACAAAAGGCCACGAAGGCAAGGGGGGGAGGGTTAGGAGGGGTTTAGAGGGGTTGGTTGTGACTGTGTAGAAGGCCGAGGGCTGCGGGAGAGAAGAGAGAGAGAGACCCAACAGCAGTTTTCGGAGTCCGAAAATGTCCGACGAAAAGACCGGCTACACTGCCGCTATAGTTATCCACTGATGCGTTAAATGAACTCCAAATGCGATAAAACTGGGCAGGCGACCTACTGACAACATAGCAACACCACATGCCAACTTTCAACCTATTCCGAGAATATTTTCCGACCACTTATAAAATAATATTTCGGACATGCCGCAGGCGCGTGCGAGTGTGTCTGGGCTCAGAACGGACAACGAAGAGAACTGGGGAACCTGGACGGATGCAAGTTTTGAAAACATGATGATGCAATGCGGATGATGACATGACAAGATGCAACACGCAAGCGAATGACAAGGCAACAACAGCGAATAACTGGAAGACACCTGGCACGTTGGTCTCGGGATGTTACAACTCTCCACCACTACAAGAGGATCTCGTCCCGAGATCTGAGGATGGCACCGAAGAGAAACGGAAGAGGAAGAGAAGAGGTAAAACTAAGTTGCTTCTTGGACAAAGGAGTGAAACCATGAACCTTGAGAGGTTGAACAAATTGAAAGAAAGAATAGAACGAAGATGAACAAAGTTGAAAACACTCCATTGGAAAAGAGGAACACGGAACCTTACTAAAGCCTTGTAGGTTGAAAGACATGAGAAAAGGGTTGCAATGGAAAAAATGTCCATGCAAGCACTCCAGTTGAAACGTGATGTACAAGGAACGATAAAGATCAATTACGACAACACTCCTATTGGAAATGGAAGGCAATAATATGAACTTGGAAAAATGAAAGCACTTGTATGAGAGTCCGGTTAGAAGAGGAATGATAGACACAACACTCCAACAAAAACAAGATAGAGGAGGAAAAAGAATGATATAATTTGGACAACACTCCGACTGTAAATGGAAGGAATTGAACATGAACTTGACAAGATGAGAGGATACTTGATGAAATCAACAACACACTGCCTCCGGAACTATTGAAAGAATGGCACAATGGGTAAGAAAGATTTCAGACAGCACTCCGGTTGAGAAGGAAGGGAAAACTTGATAGAATCTGAAGAACTTGAAAATGATAACTTCTACCACCAATGAATTTGAAGGTATCCTTAGAAAGAAGGATTGAATGGATAAGCAAAGGAAAGAACATGATCTTTGACAAAAATGGGATGATGGGTCGAAGATTGCAACATCACAATGCCTCTGGAAGAAAAATAGAAGATATATCATTGAAATATAAGAATGGAGAAGAAAACAACATCTTCTACCTCAAATGAGCTTGAAAAAGCATCTTTAGGAGAAGGGTCGAACGGAGTTGTTTCAAAATCAACAACAAAAATAATAAGCTTGTAGTGGGCTTATGGAAAACTTCTTAAGATTATGAGGTGAAATTCTGCCACTAATAGAAACAATACATTGGATTGATATGAACAAGGAGACAAGAACCTTATTTCATCGGGAGGATAAACGAAGAACTTGGGTCATTTATAAGCACCATAATAGCAACAATCCTTAGGGAAGGCTTAAGGTGAAATATGATACAAGATAACTCCAATGAAGAGATTAATGGATTTAAAATACCTCATTCTTGATAACTTGTGAATCATGAAACACGAAGGGAAATTATCAAGAATGACATAACACCACCTCAAAAGATAAGGGAGAAGGGATTGAACTTTGAAATGCAAGATGAAGAATACTTGAGCTCCTCTGAAAAGAATCTCGATGAACACTTCGAGAAGGAATTAAATCCTTGATGAACCATCATGTAGAGCCTCCATGAAGAACTCCGGTAATAAAAGGATGATAGAAAGAAAGAGAAGTTGAAAACACAAGGTGAATCCTTGCAATGATTTAGATGAATCTTCGTGGTGATACAGTTGAGAGATCTTGGAACTTCGGGTAATGTATGAAGCACTTGAACCGAGAATTTACTCATCGTGAACAAACTCTGGAAGAATGAATCCATCATTTGGATGAAGCAAGAATAAGAATTACGTTATGCATATCCTTCACCAATTTAAATTGATGACAATCAACGGATTGCATACAACTTATTCCGGCAGAAAGGATAAAGAGAGATATCGATAACTTGATAAGGTCTTCAACAAACCACCGGTAGGATTGAAACAACGAATGAATTAATATGATAACCATGGCAGAGAATCTTGAGCAAACCACCATAAGAATTGAAAATGAAAGTAGCAAAGGCACAATTCACCGGGAAGAATGGGAAAACGAATGAAGATACTTGCTAGGATTTAGATACATGAGAACGAAGATATCAAGAGCGGACTAGAGAATACTTGAACGATGCACCGGTAATATTGGAGAACGAGAGCCGAAAGCTGAGAATGAATAAACCCGAAATGATGGCCTTCGGAGAATCAAACTGATAAGACTCCTGAATTGCTCTAGAAGGGTGAAAATAATTCTCACAATCGAATACAATTATGAGAGGATATCATGAAGCTAGAACCACGAGTCTTCGAGAGAACGAATAAGATTGAAGAGAAACTCTTCTTCGGTCTTCAAACGTTGGGAATGACGATGAGAAACACCACCATGAATTATAGATGCACTTCAGAATGAAGAATAGAAAGGTTGAGCCAACAATGAAAAGAATTTGAAAGATCTTGGAGAAAGACATTTGACTGATGATGATTCATTCTTACGTTAAACTTTGAAATGAATTTGAGAATAGCTCCGGGAAAAGTAGAAGAGTCAAGTAAGATCCTGGGAAAAGACTTGTGTGTTAGGGCCCACTCAAAAGATACACCGTTGAACAATTTAAAAGAGAGAATGCGTCGGTTGAATTAAATGACTTGAATGAGATAACAACCTCGAAATAGCTTGAAAGGATTACAAATAGAAACTTGAATCTTCTAGGATATCTTCAGCACTCTGAAACAAATGAATAGCGAGAAATGAAAGATTAAGAAGTGCACTGGCATGAGAAAACATTTGAAACGAGGAAAAGATATGATCGACAAAGCTTGAATTTTACCCACCCGAGAAGAAAAAAAATGAAGAATGGTGAACTTGTAGAGCATCTTCATGAGAACCACCGGGTAAGAACATTGACGGAAAAGAATGGAGGGACTTCCCATCAATAAAAGTATACTCGATTAACGACTTCTGACTCCGTGAACAAAAGGGCGGGTGGGTGGGAAAGAAAATGAATTTGGATGGGGAAACGACACCGTTGAGCAGAAGAGAGTTGATATTACAAGGATAAAGTGGATGGAATAACTTGAAGATGAAAGCACCGCTTGAAATGGATTGACAAGACAATCTTGACAATGAAGAAGGATTAGTATTCACATAGGAATATGAGAACACCGCTTAACGAAGGTATGGAATCAACACTTGACATCGAAGCACCTCTAATACCACAACTCAAAACAATACAAAGTATTTGGATCGCAAAATAAGCCGGAACAAACATATGATAGACCCCATAGCATATCATGTGTCTGTTGGAAATATATCCTACGATATACTTGAATTCCCACTTATAAACTCCCGAAACTTTCTGGTTATGCAATCTGGTGTTGGGGATACAGGGGAAGCATAATATCTCACCCAAACTAACAATTCCTACATCCAGCTGTATCCATCCTTCAACACATAACCAAGAAACCTTCGGAAATCGTGTACCTCAACCTTCGAAAAAGCATTTGTTATACGAGTTATGGCAGTACTCCCGAACTCCCGCCCCAGTACTGGGTGGCGTCGAGGTTATCTCACCAACAACTGCATAAAAGAGATTTTCGATGTCGGCGAACTCAGGTATTCCAGAACTGCAACGATAGAACTGTGACGACAACACCTCGGAGCTCAACTCGCCGGGACACTGCCACAACCCCTAAATGCCAGGAGGCACCAAGAACAATGTTCTCGTCACAAGACTATCGGAACGATTCCAAGATACCTGCGTGATCCTAATTTTTTAGTGAAATTTGAGGAGAGGAGAGTCAAAACTTCTATGTTAGGAGGCCTCACCAGAGCGACAAAGGGACCGAGGAGTAAAACTAATCCTACTCTACGATATATATAATCCTAAGACTCAAAACATTTTGTTCTAGACTCAACAATGTCAGCGATTCGATCAAGCAGGGGGCTCCGAAGTCAGGGATGGCTCTGATTACCAACTTGCAACACCCACAATGCGGTTATATCTCTCATGTGTCGGGGCACGACTTAGAGGCATAGCCTCATGGTAGGTTTGTTGCAAGAGGGGTAATCTTCACACAATCCCATGTACTGAATAAGAAAGGGATAAAGAGTTGGCTTACAATCGCCACTTCACACAATAGATAAATAATCCATACATTGACCAAAGTACAATAAAAGGTCCGACTACGGAACCAAAATAAAATAAGACAACCCCAAATGCTAGATCCCTGATCGTCCCAATTGGGCTCCACTACTGATCAACCGGAAAAGACACAAAACAACGATCAAGATCTTCATCGAGCTCCCACTTGAGCTCAGTTGCATCATCTGCACTGGTATCATCGGCACCTGCAACTGTTTGGAAGTATCTATGAGTCACGAGGACTCAGCAATCTCACACCCGCGAGATCAAGACTATTTAAGCTTATGGGTAGGAGAAGGTAGTGAGGTGGAGCTGCAGCAAGCACTAAGCATATATGGTGGCTAACATGCGCAAATGAGAGCGAGAAGAGAAGCAACGCAATGGTCGTGAACTAGAAGTGATCAAGAAGTGATCCTGAAACTACTTACGTTCAAGCATAGCACAAGAACCGTGTTCACTTCCCGGACTCCGCCGAAAGGAGACCATCACGGCTACACACGCGGTTGATGCATTTTAATTAAGTTAAGTGTCAAGTTTTCTACAACCAGATGTTAACAAATTCCCATCTTCCACATAACCGCGGGCACGGCTTACGAAAGTTTAAACCCTGCAGGGGTGTCCCAACTTAGCCCATCACAAGCTCTCACGGCCAATGAAGGATATTCCTTCTCCCGGGAAGACCCGATCAGGCTCAGAATCCTGGTTACAAGACATTTCGATAATGGTAAAACAAGACCAGCAAAGCCGCCCGGATGTGCCGACAAATCCCGATAGGAGCTGCATATATCTCTTTCTCAGGGCACACTGGATTTTCCAAACTTCTGGTAGGCCAGCCCAGAGTTGCCCCTGGTGGCCACCGGCGGCTGACAGGTTGGACCAACACTCAGAGGAGCATTGGCCCAGGGGGGTTAAAATAAAGATGACCCTCGGGCTCCGGAAACCCGAGGGAAAAAGGCTTAGGTTGTTAGGCAAATGTAAAACCAAGGTTGGGCCTTGCTGGAGGAGTTTTATTCAAAGCGAACTGTAAAGGGGTTCCCATAACACCCAACCGCGTAAGGAACGCAAAATCAAGGAACATAACACCAGTATGACGGAAACTAGGGCAACAAGAGTGGAACAAAACACAAGGCATAAGGCCAAGCCTTCCACCCTTTACCAACTATATAGATGCATTAATTAAATAAGAGATATTGTGATATCCCAACATATCCATGTTCCAACATGGAACAAACTTCAGCTTCACCTGCAACTAACAATGCTATAAGAGGGGCTAAGCAAAAGCGATAACTTAGCCAAACAACGGTTTGCTAGGAAATGTGGGTTAGAGGCTTGACATGGCAATATGGGAGGCATGATATAACAAGTGGTAGGTGCTACCTCTTTTAGCACTGTGTTGGTTTTCCCCGAAGAGGAAGGGATGATGCAGCAAAGTAGCGTAAGTATTTCCCTCAGTTTTTGAGAACCAAGGTATCAATCCAGTAGGAGGCTACGCGCGAGTTCCTCGCACTTGCACAAAACAAATAAATCCTCGCAACCAACGCAAATAGGGGTTGTCAATCCCTATAGGGCCACTTACGAGAGTGAGATCTGATAGATATGATAAGATAGTGTTTTTTGGTATTTTTATGATAAAGATGCAAAGTAAAGTAAAGGCAAAGTAAATAGCAAAGTAAATAACTAAGTAGTAGGAGATTGATATGATAAAGATAGACCTGGGGGCCATAGGTTTCACTTGTGGCTTCTCTCGAGAGCATAAGTATTCTATGGTGGGTGAACAAATTACTGTTGAGCAATTGACAGAATTGAGCATAGTTATGAGAATATCTAGGTATGATCATGTATATAGGCATCACGTCCGAGACAAGTAGACCGACTCCTGCCTGCATCTACTACTATTACTCCACTCATCGACCGCTATCCAACATGCATCTAGAGTATTAAGTAAAAACAGAGTAACATCTTAAGCAAGATGACATGATGTAGAGGGATAGACTCATGCAATATGAAGAAAACCCCATCTTGTTATCCTTGATGGCAACAATACAATACGTGCCTTGCTGCCCTTACTGTCACCGGGAAAGGACACCGCAAGATTGAATCCAAAGCTAAGCACTTATCCCATTGCAAGAAAGATCAATCTAGTAGGCCAAACCAAACTGATAATTTGAAGAGACTTGCAAAGATAACCAATCATACATAAAATAATTCAGAGAAGATTCAAATATTATTCATAGATAGACTTGATCATAAACCCACAATTCATCGGTCTCAACAAACACACTGCAAAAAGAAGATTACATCGAATAGATCTCCACAAGAGAGGGGGAGAACATTGTATTGAGATCCAAAAAGAGAGAAGAAGCCATCTAGCTACTAACTATGGACCCGTAGGTCTGAGATAAACTACTCACACTTCATCGGAAGGGCTATGGTGTTGATGTAGAAGCCCTCCGTGATCGATGACCCCTCCGGCGGAGCTCTAGAACAGGCCCCAAGATGGGATCTCGTGGATATAGAAAGTTGCGGCGGTGGAATTAGGGTTTTGGCTCCGTATCTGATCGTTTGGGGGTACGTGGGTATATATAGGAGGAATAAGTACGCCAGTGGAGCAACAGGGGGCCCACAAGGGTGGGGGGCACGCTTGGTAGGGTAGGGCGCGCCCCCCTAACTCGTGGCCTCCTGTTACGTGCCTTGGCATAGGGTCCAAGTCTCTTGAGTTGTATTCGATGAGAAAACCACGTTCCCGAAGGTTTCATTCCGTTTGGACTCCATTTGATATTCCTTTTCTTCGAAACCCTAAAACAGGCAAAAACATCAATTCTGGGCTGGGCCTCCGGCTAATAGGTAGTCCCAAAAATAATATAAAAGTGGATAATAAAGCCCAATAATGTCCAAAACAGTAGATAATATAGCATGGAGCAATCAAAAATTATAGATACGTTGTAGACGTATCAAGCATCCCCAAGCTTAATTCCTACTCGTCCTCGAGTAGGTAAATGATAAAAATAGAATTTTTGATGCAGAGTGCTACTTGGCATAATTTTAATGTAATTCTTCTTAATTGTGGTATGAATATTCAGATCCGAAAGATTCAAGACAAAAGTTCATATTGACATAAAAATAATAATACTTCAAGCATACTAACAAAGCAATTATGTCTTCTCAAAATAACATGGCTAAAGAAAGTTATCCCTACAAAATCATATAGTCTGGCTATGCTCTATCTTCACCACACAAAATATTTAAATCATGCACAACCCCGATGACAAGCCAAGCAATTGTTTCATACTTTTGACACTCTCAAAACTTTTTCAATTTTCACGCAATACATGAGCGTGAGCCATGGATATAGCACTATAGGTGGAATAGAGTGGTGGTTGTGGAGAAGACAAAGAGGAGAAGATAGTCTCACATCAACTAGGTGTATCAACGAGCTATGGATATGCCCATCAATAGATATCAATGTGAGTGAGTAGGGATTGCCATGCAACGGATGCACTAGAGCTATAAGTATATGAAAGCTCAAAAAAAGAAACTAAGTGGGTGTGCATCCAACTTGCTTGCTCATGAAGACCTAGGGCAATTTGAGGAAGCACATCATTGGAATATACAAGCCAAGTTCTATAATGAAAGATTCCCAGTAGTATATGAAAGTGATAACATGAGAGACTCTCTACTATGGAGATCATGGTGCTACTTTGAAGCACAAGTGTGGTAAAAGGATAGTAACATTGTCCCTTCTCTCTTTTTCTCTCATATTTTTTTCTCTTTTTTTCTTTGGGCCTTTTTATGGCCTCTTTTCTTTCTCTTTTTTTATTTGGGCTTCTTTGGCCTCTTTTATTTATTTTTCGTCCGGAGTCTCATCCCGACTTGTGGGGGAATCATAGTCTCCATCATCCTTTCCTCACTGGGACAATGCTCTAATAATGATGATCATCACACTTTTATTTTTCTTACAACTCAACAATTACAACTCGATACTTAGAACAAAATATGACTCTATATGAATGCCTCCGGCGGTGTACCGGGATATGTAATATGACAATGATGGAGTGTGTCATAATAAACGGAATGGTGGAAAGTTGCATGGCAATATATCTCGTAATGGCCATGGAAATGCCATAATAGGTCGGTATGGTGGCTGTTTTGAGGAATGTATATGGTGGGTGTATGATACCGGCGAAAGGTGCGCGGTATTAGAGAGGCTAGCAAAGGTGGAAGGGTGAGAGTGCGTATAATCCATGGACTCAACATTAGTCATAAAGAACTCATATACTTATTGCAAAAATCTACAAGTTATCAAAGAAAAGTATTACGCGCATGCTCCTAGGGAGATAGATTGGTAGGAAAAGACCATCGCTCGTCCCCGACCGCCACTCATAAGGAAGACAATCAATAAATAAATCATGCTCCGACTTCATCACATAACGGTTCACCATACGTGCATGCTACGGGAATCACAAGCTTCAACACAAGTATTTCTCAAATTCACAACTACTCAACTAGCACAACTTTAGTATCACCATCTTTATATCTCAAAACAATTATCAAGTACCAAACTTATCATAGTATTCAACACACTCATAAGAGAGTTTTATTATCAATCTTGCATACCAAACATATTAGGGTTTTAAGCAAATTACCATGCTATTAAGACTCTCAAAATAATCTAAGTGAAGCATGAGAGATCAATAGTTTCTATAAAACAAATCCACCACCGTGCTTTAAAAGATATAAGTGAAGTACTAGAGCAAAATTATATAACTCAAAAGATATAAGCGAAGCACATAGAGTATTCTAACAAATTCCAAATCATGTATGGCTATCTAAAAAGGTGTGTACATCAAGGATGATTTTGGTAAACTAATAATCAAAGACTCAAATCATACAAGACGCTCCAAGCAAAACACATATCATGTGGTAAATAAAAATATAGCTCCAAGTAAAGTTACCGATAGAAGTAGACGAAAGAGGGGATGCCTTCCGGGGCATCCCCAAGCTTTGGCTTTTAGGTGCCCTTAGATTATATTGGGGGTTCCATGGACATCCCCCATATTAGGTTCTTGCCACTCCTTGTTCCATAATCCATCAAATCTTTACCCAAAACTTGAAAACTTCACAACACAAAACTTAAAGTAGAAAATCTCGTGAGCTCCGTTAGCGAAAGAAAATAGAATACCACTTCAAGGTACTGTAATGAACTCATTATTTATTTATATGGGTGTTATAACTACTGTATTCCAACTTCTCTATGGTTTATAAACTATTTTACTAGCCATAGATTCATCAAAATAAGCAAACAATACACGAAAAACAGAATCTGTCAAAAAACAGAACAGTCTGTAGTAATCTGTAGCTAGCGCAAGATATGGAACCCAAAAAATTCTAAAATAAATTGCTGGACGTGAGGAATTTATCTATTAATCATCTGCAAAAAGAATTAACTAAATATCACCTTCCAAATAAAAATGGTAGCAGTTCTCGTGAGCACTAAAGTTTCTGTTTTTTACAGCAAGTTCAACAAGACTTTCCCCAAGTCTTCCCAACGGTTCTACTTGGCACAAATACTAATTAAACACAAAAAACACAACCAAAACAGAGGCTAGATAAATTATTTATTACTAAACAGGAGCAAAAAACAAGGAATACAAATAAAATTGGGTTGCCTCCCAACAAGCGCTATCGTTTAACGCCCCTAGTTAGGCATAACAAGCAAGAATAGATCTAGGTATTGCCATCTTTGGCAGGCAATCCATAAGCGGCTCTCGTAATAGATTCATAAGGTAATTTAATTTTCTTTCTAGGAAAGTGTTCCATTCCTTTCCTTAATGGGAATTGGAATCTAATATTTCCTTCCTTCATATCAATAATTGCACCAATCGTTCTAAGGAAAGGTCTACCAAGAATAATAGGACATGAAGGATTGCAATCTATGTCAAGAACGATAAAATCTACGGGCACATAATTCCTATTTGCAACAATAAGAACATCATTAATTCTTCCCATAGGTTTCTTAATAGTGGAATCCGCAAGGTGCAAGTTTAGAGAGCAATCATCAAAATCACGGAAACCTAACAAATCACACAAAGTCTTAGGAATCGTGGAAACACTAGCACCCAAATCACATAAAGCATAACATTCATGATCTTTAATTTTAATTTTAGTATTTGGTTCCCACTCATCATAAAGTTTTCTAGGGATAGGAACTTCCAATTCAAGTTTTTCTTCATAAGATTGCATCAAGGCATCAACGATATGTTTAGTAAACGCTTTATTTTGACTATAAGCGTGAGGAGAATTTAGCATGGATTGCAACAAGGAAATACAATCAATCAAAGAGCAATTTTCATAGTTAAATTCCTTGAAATCCACAATAGTGGGTTTAGCAACATCTAGGGTTTTAATTTCTTCAATCCCACTTTTATCAAATTTAGCATCAAGATCAAAATATTTAGAATTCTTAGAACGCCTTCTAGGTAAAGGTGGATTATATTCAGTCCCATCATTATCAAGATTCATATTGCAAAACAAAGATTTAATAGGGACACATCAACAACTTTTAGATCTTCATCATTATTTTCATAGGAACTAGAAGAACATGCTTTTATAAAGGCATCTTTCTTAGCACGCATCCTAGCGGTTCTTTCTTTGCACTCATCAATGGAAATTCTCATGGATTTGAGAGACTCATTGATATCATGCTTAGGTGGAATAGATCTAAGTTTCAAAGAATCAACATCAAGAGCAATTCTATCAACGTTCGTAGCCAAATCATCAATCTTAAGCAATTTTTCTTCAATCATAGCATTACAATTCTTTTGCGAAGTAATAAATTCTTTAATATTAGAATCAAAATCAGAGGGCATCTTATTATAATTTCCATAAGAATTGTTGTAGGAATTACCATAATTATTAGAGGAATTACTAGGATAAGGCCTAGGATTGAAATTTCCTCTATACGTGTTGTCACCAAAATTGTTCCTACCAAAAAAATTCACATCCATAGATTCATTATTATTCTCAATCAAAGTAGACTAGGGCATATCATTAGGATCAGAACACACACTCTTATTAGCAAATAATTTCATAAGTTCATCCATCTTTCCACTCAAAACATTAATTTCTTCTATCGCATGCACCTTTTTATTAGTAGATCTTTCAGTGTGCCATTGAGAATAATTAACCATAATATTATCTAGGAGTTTAGTAGCTTCTACTAAAGTGATTTCCATAAAAGTGCCTCCCGCGGCCGAATCTAAAAGATTTCTAGAAGCAAAATTCAATCCGGCATAATTTTTTTGTATAATCATCCATAAATTTAAACCATGAGTAGGGCAATTACGTATCATTAATTTCATTCTCTCCCAAGCTTGTGCAACATGTTCATGATCAAGTTGCTTAAAGTTCATAATATCGTTTCTAAGAGAGATGATCTTAGTGGGAGGAAAATACTTAGAGATAAAAGCATCTTTGCACTTATTCCATGAATCAATACTATTTTTAGGCAAAGACGAGAACCAAGCTTTAGCACGATCTCTAAGCGAAAAAGGAAATTGCTTCAATTTAACAATATCATTATCCACATCTTTCTTCTTTTGCATGTCACACAAATCAACGAAGCTATTTAGATGGGTAGCGGCATCTTCACTAGGAAGGCCGGAGAACGGATCTTTCATGACAAGATTCAGCAAAGCAGTATTAATTTCACAAGATTCAGCATCAGTAAGAGGAGCAATCGGAGTGCTAATAAAATCATTGTTGTTGGTATTGGTGAAGTCACACAATTTAGTATTATCTTGAGCCATCGCGACAAGCAAGCAAACTAACACACAAGCAAACAGAAAGCAAGCGAACAAAAGGAGGCAAATAGAGGGAGGATAGAGAGAGAGAGGGCAAATAAAACGGCAAGGGTGAAGTGGGGGGGAGAGGAAAACGAGAGGTAAATGGCAAATAATGTAATGCGGGAGATAAGGGTATGTGATGGGTACTTGGTATGTTGACTTTTGCGTAGACCTCCCCAGCAACGGCGCCATTAATCCTTCTTGCTTCCTCTTTTAGCACTGCGTTGGTTTTCCCCGAAGAGGAAGGGATGATGCAGCAAAGTAGCGTAAGTATTTCCCTCATTTTTTGAGAACCAAGGTATCAATCTAGTAGGAGGCTACGCGCGAGTCCCTCGCACCTGCACAAAACAAATAAATCCTAGCAACCAACGCAAATAGGGGTTATCAATCCCTATAGGGCCACTTACGAGAGTGAGATCTGATAGATATGATAAGATAATATTTTTGGTATTTTTGTGATAAAGATGCAAAGTAAAGTAAAGGCAAAGTAAACAGCAAAGTAAATAACCAAGTAGTAGGAGATTGATATGATAAAGATAGAGCCTGGGGCCATAGGTTTCACTAGTGGCTTCTCTCAAGAGCATAAGTATTCTATGGTGGGTGAACAAATTACTGTTGTGCAATTGGAAGAATTGAGCATAGTTATGAGAATATCTAGGTATGATCATGTATATAGGCATCATGTCCGAGACAAGTAGACCGACTCCTGCCTGCATCTACTACTATTACTCCACTCATCGCCCGCTATCCAGCATGCATCTAGAGTATTAAGTAAAAACAGAGTAACGCTTTAAGCAAGATGACATGATGTAGAGGGATAGACTCATGCAATATGAATAAAACCCCATCTTGTTATCCTCGATGGCAACAATACAATATGTGCCTTGCTGCCCTTACTGTCACCGGGAAAGGACACCGCAAGATTGAACCCAAAGCTAAGCACTTATCCCATTGCAAGAAAGATCAATCTAGTAGGCCAAACCAAACTGATAATTCGAAGAGACTTGCAAAGATAACCAATCATACATAAAAGAATTCAGAGAAGATTCAAATATTATTCATAGATAGACTTGATCATAAACTCACAATTCATCGGCCTCAACAAACACACCGCAAAAAGAAGATTACATCAAATAGATCTCCACAAGAGAGGGGGAGAACATTGTATTGAGATCCAAAAAGAGAGAAGAAGCCATCTAGCTACTAACTATGGACCCGTAGGTCTAAGGTAAACTACTCACACTTCATCGAAAGGGCTATGATGTTGATGTAGAAGCCCTCTGTGATCGATGCCCCCTCCGGCGGAGCTCCGGAACAGGCCCCAAGATGGGATCTCATGGATAAAAAAAGTTGAGGGGTGGAATTAGGGTTTTAGCTCCGTATCTGATTGATTAGGGGTACGTGGGTATATATAGGAGGAATAAGTACGTCGGTGGATCAATAGGGGGTCCACGAGGGTGGGGGCGCACCTGGTAGGGTAGGGCACACCCCTACCTCGTGGCCTCCTGTTACGTGCCTTGGCGTAGGGTCCAAGTCTCCTGAGTTGTATTCGATGAGAAAATCACGTTCCCAAAGGTTTCATTCTGTTTAGACTCTGTTTGATATTCCTTTTCTTCGAAACCCTAAAACAGGCAAAAAACAACAATTCTGGGTTGGGCCTCCGGTTAATAGGTTAGTCCCAAAAATAATATAAAAGTGGATAATAAATCCCAATAATGTCCAAAACAATAGATAATATAGCATGGAGCAATCAAAAATTATAGACATGTTGGAGACGTTTCAGTAGGTAGCGCGACATAGCGATAGAACGAACAACTAGCAAGCAAAGATAGAAGTGATTTCGAGGGTATGGTCATCTTGCCTGAGATCCCGCAAGGAAGAAGAACAAGTCCATGAAGAACACAAATGGACGTAGTCGAACGAATCCTCACAACTCTGGAACAAAATTGAAGCTAACACGAGAAGTAACCGGGAAAGAAGCAAACAACATAGTAAACAACCAAGCATAAATATGGCATGATGCACAACCAAGTATGATGCATGTCCGGTTTAATGAGGCATGGCATGGCAAAGTGCACAAACATTACTACAAATTAAGTGAAGCTCAATATGCAGAGAGTTGCATATTGACGGAACACTATATTCAATTATTTAGTTCACTCCCGGTTAGGTACTCAACAAAATTAAATGTTATTAAACATGGCAAGGGGTGAAGCATATGAAAACTACCTATCTAGGCAAGTTTAAATGAGGCCGGAACAACAAGCAACAAATCCGGAAAATCCTCATATGCAAATTTTAGAGTTGGTACTGTTCTGCCCTAAACCATATTTTAGAGTTGTTAAACATGCAAGATGAGTGCACCATGTTAAACTAGGCATTTTCCACCCCATTTACATATAAAGTTTATTAAATTTGGAGTTACGATGATTAAGTTATGAATTAAATCATTTTAACAAGGCATTTGAGCAAATTTAAACAAACAACATTTTAAGCATTTCAAACATGGATGAAAGTTGGATATTATTAAACTAGACAAAATTCTAGTCATTTTACATATATAAATTATTTACATGCGATGCACGGTTGGTGAGTTAGGATATGCATGAAGTGCAAGGGCTTTTTTGTAAAACTGTAATTCCCTGGTGAAATAGCAAAAGTGTCCAGATCTGAAAAATGATGCGGGCTGAATCTGCTAAACTGGGCCAACAGATAGGAGGAGCTGCGGGGGGCTCACCCATGGGCCAAGGCCCGGTCGATGGGAGGCAAGGCTGGCAGGCCTCCTAGACTGGCTAGATCGAATGAGGAGGTGGAAGGGGGCACGGCCAATGGCGAAGTGGGACTTGTCGCTGGGTCATCCTCCTCGCGTAAGGGCGAAGCAGAGGAGGCGAGCATGGCAGCGGGGCAGAGACGCGGTCAACGCACACGCAATGCAGGGGAACTTGGCGCGACTCCGGCGAGGACGGACGAAGGGCACCGGATCCAGGCGGCAAAGGAGGAATAGCGATGGCTCCACGGCTTTGCGGCATCCAAGCGGCGAACAGAGGGGCTTGAGCAAGCCGTGGTGGCCATGGCTTGGCTGCTGGTCCGGCGGCTCTACTCGAAGAGGTGGCCGGCGGCGTTGCCCCGTTGAGGAGGTCCTGGTGGCCTTGGTCAATGGCGACGTGGCTGACAAGGAGGCATAGCGGCGCATGACTAGGGGACAGCGAGGTAAGCGAAGGCGGCGGCGCCAGGTGGGTTCTGGGTGGAGGCGAGGTCTTGGAGCGGGCGGATCCATGGCGACGAGGCGCGGGGGTTGTCGCGGTGCTCCAGTGAGGTGCTTGGCGGGGCGACGGGGTCCTCCATGGCGGGTCCCTGTGGAAAGAGGCGAGAGGGAGTTGACGGTGAGGAGTGAGGATCAGAGAGAAGAGAAAGGAGGGAGCACGGGAATCAGGGAGAGGGCGACGGCCTGGTGGTGGTGCTCGTCTCCGGCGAGCTGGCAGGTGACGCACGGGATGACGACGGGATTCGAGGCCACGGCCACTCGACGACGGCGCTGCAGCTTCAAGGCATTGGAGATCCCTAAGATGACAATCAGCGGTGACCGACGGGTCAACAGCGGCGCAAGGAAAAACAGGGAAGAAAAGGAGCGCGAGGCAAGGGCAAGGTTATCGGCGGGTGAGGGATGAGGCAGAGCAGTGGCTCCTGGTTGGTGGGGATCGATGGATTTTGGATCCAGGAAGATGGAGACTGGTTTGTTGGGAATGGATCCCGAGGTGGAAGAGGACTGGCGGTGGCGGGTGAGGGGATCGAGGAGGATCGGGCGAGGCGATCCCGAGGTGGGAGGCGACCCGGTGGCAGTGGTGGAGGGACAAATCTCCTAGATTCTAGGGTTGGGTCCCATATATATATTAAGTGGGTTTTTGGGTAGGGTATTCAGTCCCTCCGATCGAAAATGAGTGGTTGCGAATAAATGGGTTAGGGAGTTCAAACAATGAACCGAGTATGTTTTAGGGATGTTGGGTGACGATCCGGACACAACGGTCACGAGTGCCCGTCGGGTTCGGGGAAGTTTTCGGACGCGCGAGGGGGTCTGAGAACTATGTAGAGAGGGGGTCTGACAAAAGGCCACGGAGGCAAGGGGGGTTAGGAGGGGTTTAGAGGGGTTGGTTGTGACTGTGTAGAAGGCCGAGGGCTTCGGGAGAGAAGAGAGAGAGAGACCCGGCAGCAGTTTTCGGAGACCGAAAACGTCCGACAAAAAGACCGGCTATACTGCCGCTATAGTTATCCGTTGGGGCGTCAAACGGACTCCGAATGCGATGAAACTTGGCAGGCAACCTAGTCACAACATAACAACACCGCATGCCAACTTTCAGCCCATTCCAAGAACATTTTCCGACAACTTATGAAATAATATTTCGGACGTGCCGCGGGCGCGTGCGAGTGTGTTTGGGCTCAGAATGGACAATGAAGAGAACTGGGGGAACCCGGATGGATGCAAGTTTTGAAAACATGATGATGGAATGCGGATGATGACATGACAAGATGCAACACGCAAGCAAATGACAAGGCAACAACAATAAATAACTAGAAGACACCTGGCACGTCGGTCTCGGGGTGTTACAGGGGCAGTGATTTCGGTGGAAGGTGTCACTCCGTCAGTTGGGGCATGTGGGACGGGAAAGGAGGAGGATGGTGTGGGTGGGGTGTGGATTACCTGACTATATCGATGAGGCCACACAACAAGAAGAAGGGTCGGCAGCGAGGAGGCCGCGTAGCAAGAAGAAGGGTCGCCGGCGAGGAGTCGGCGCTGCAAGAAGAAGGGTAGCCGTCGAGGAGGTGGCGCTGCAAGAAGAAGGGTCGCCGGCGAGGAGGCTGAGCTGTCAGTAAGCACCAGTGAAGGTTTGAACTTGGAAAGCAAGGAGGAACAGTGGAAATGTGGCTTTTGGTAGGAGGGAAGGGGTGGGGCGGTAGATATTTCCACGGTGGCAAAAATAATTCGCTCAGTGCCGTGGGAAACTGGCGCTCAAGTGTGGTTCAAGCGGGGGCGGTGGACTGTAGATGACGAAGCTTCCTACGTAAGCCAGACAAGATGGTGTGCCGAGATATTTTATACCTCCCACATGATTCTTTCTAGTAAACTGTTTGTGGTATACCTGATTTTTTTATTATGTTTTGAAAGACAAAATGGTTTTACGGAGGGAAAGGATGGTGTTTGAATTGCTAGAACATTTATGTACAGTGAACATGCAACTAGTACATGAGTGCCATGTTTAAATCTGGAATTATTCCAGGTTCGTTTGGCATTTTTATGCATTAATTGAGTTTCTGGGCATTTAATGTGCATAATTCAAATTTGAACTACAAGCACATGCTCCAATGCACCAAAATTTGCTGAAAAATCACATGTGTGTCTTTGGGTGAATTTATAGGTCCCATGCAAGAAATGGGAATAAAATTCAAACATCTGGGTGTCGTGGCTCGGCCAGAATGATTGAGAAACTTGGTTTTTAATTCCTGTAAATCCAAAACACGGCCGAAAATCATGAAACTTGGCATGGTGTCATGACATGGCACCAACATGCTCCAGTAAAATTTTTGGCCAAATTGGGACAAGCTTTGGTGTAAGCTTCTTGCAAACCGGAGCTTCCCGCAATAAGGCTCCTGGTTCCGAGAGGGCACGTGTCACCTCCGTGTGCGAAACGACATACGTACACTGCCTTCTCCCGCCTTAATTTTTTTACACAGGTAGATTAGACCAAATAGAAGAATCATGCTAAATTTTAGAATTATTCTGTGTTCGTTTGGCCTTTTTATACATTAATTGAGTTTTTGCACATCTAATGTGTATAATTCAAATGTGAACTACAAGCACGTGCTCCAGTGTACCAAAGTTCTTTGAAAAATCACATGTGTGTCCTTGGGTGAATTTCTAGGTCCCATGCAAGAGATCGGAGTGAAATTCAAACATCTGGGCATCGTGACTCGGCCGGAAAGATTGAGAAACTTAGTTTTTCAATTCCTATAATTCCAAAACACGCCTGAAAATCATGAAACTTGGCATGGTCTCATGACATGGCACCAACATGCTGCGGTAATTTTTTTGGCTGAATTGGGACAAGCTTTGGTGTAGGCTTCTTGCAAACCGGAGCTTCCCTCAAGAAGGCTTGTGGTTCCGAGAGGGCACGTGTCACCTCCGTGTGCGAAACGACATACGTACACTACCTTCTCCCGCCTTAATTTTTTTACATAGCCAGATTAGACCAAATAGAAGTACCATGCTGTCGGGGGGTGCTGATTCCACCAACACCTATGGGGACAGGGGCCCTCTCGGTTCGGCGGGGGGCGGAGAGCGCACAAAGAGCGGATCGAGGCGGTGCACGCGGGGGTGATTTTACCCAGCTTCGGGCCGCACGGATGCGTAAAACCCTACTGCTGCTTGTTTGTGTGTATTGAATCTTTGCTCAGGAGCGATCGACGCTACCACACTGAGTGTGGGAGTGTTTCTGGTATCTCCAATGAGCCGAACTGGCCGAACCTCCTCTACGTTGCGCTTGGGCCTCCTTTTATACTTTCAAGGGGTTACCCACAGGTGGCAACGTAGACTAGAAGGGTAGAAATGGAAAAGGATGCGGTAGGTGCAGCTACCGCTACTGTGGATACAGTGCACCCTACCTAACTCTGACGGCAGGGGACAAGGGCATTAAATGCCTGTCTGAGTCTCCTAAACAGTGCAAAAGGTGACCGTTAGGAGCGCCACCGTTTGCCACGATGGGCTTCTCTTCATCTCCGCTTGCCACCACGTACCCCTAGCTGCACGGCCTCCTGCCACGTGTGCTTGGGAGAGTCCCAGAGCGACACGTTAGCAGGTGTGCTGGAGTGCGGGCACGAAGTGGGGGTTTCCCGCCGCAAGCTCCTTGCCGCGGCCGTCGTCTTGTCGCGTCCGGAAGCTTGTCGCTCGCCGGATCTTGCCGGGACGCAGGGCGCGTCGCGGCAAGCTTTCTTGGTATGCCTTGAGTAGCCTTCCCGGCAAGCTCCTCTTGCCGGGGTCTTGTCTCTTCCCGGCAAGATCCTCTTGCCGGGGCCTTGTTTGGCCTCCCCGGCAAGCTCCTCTTGCCGGGGCCTTGGTTTGAGTACTTTGTTCTTGAATGGTCTTCAAGGGATCCACGGAGGGTCTTGGCGGTCACCCGGCAAGCCTTGCCGCGGGGTGCTGCAACTGCCCGTGCACGAGTTCGGGATACTAGGGTACCCCTACTCTAGTACACCGACAGGAGCCCCCGGGCCTGGGCCATACACGGTGCCGAGCGCTGTTGGGCCAGGCCCAAAACAGTGCACGGGCACGCGCGGCCTACGTCACGCCGAATCTAACTCCGCATCCACCGCGCCCCCCGCAACGGCCCGCGTCAATCGCGGCGTCGTGGGAGAGATCGTGGGTGGAGTGCGTGGGGCTAAGCCCCCCGAGCATGCGTCAGGCCACGATGATGGGGACGGTTCACGCCCTCCTCCTTAAACGGAGGTAGGTGTGGGGGCGTGGTGCATTTACTGGACGGGGCCGGTGCGTGGTTTCCGGGACGTCCACTCCTCGCGTTCACGGGGCGGAGCGAGGCCGCCTCACCTGTCACCTTGGTTCTGCATCCCCGCCACGCGGCTCCCATGCGCTTGGGGTCACGGACGGTGGAGTGGGAAACTGGGACGTCGCGAGCGGGTTGGCCCCGACTCCCTGCCCTTCCCGTGCCTTGATTCGCTGAGCGGGGCGGCCGAGCCCCCACCTCGCTCCTTTATAAAGAGCGGGATGGGAGCACAGAAATCCGCAATCTCTCATCTTCTCCTTTCTCTAGCTTCTGCTCCCCTTTCTCTCATCTGCCATGGAGAAAGGGAACCCAGGCCCTTCATCGGTGGCGGCGAGGGTCGCCGCCAGACAGCGCATCTCTCCCTCTTCCGCGCCCGAGGTGGCAAAGCCAGCCTTAAGGGGGAGAGGGAGGGGGCGAGGTCGCGGACGAGGTCGAGGACGAGGTCGAGGCGCTCGGGGAAGAGGCGGACGGGGCGGCGCGTCAGCTTCACCTTCGCCAGCGGCTCCTCCCCCCACGGCGGTCCATATAGGGGACGACCCTTGCGAGTTCTTCGTCAGGCTGCGCCGGGCACCTCGTCGTCGCCTCCGGCTTCCAGCTCCGTTTGCGCGTGCGATGGAGTTGGACCCGCCCGAGACACTGAGGCTGCACATGAGGGGCTGTGAGATCAACGGCATGCGAGTCCGCGTTGCATTCCCAGCCCCTAATGTGATGTATCTTGATCGAGGGTGGAAGACGTTCGCCCGCATCCACAGCTTGACGGAGGGGTTTACCCTCCATTTTAAGTTGATGGAGGGCGATCTCCTCTCCGTCAAGGCCTTCGGGTGCTTCGGCACTCGGGTGAAGTGCTGCGTGGACAGCTCCTCCGACAGCGAAGGCTCCTCCTCGAGCGAGAGCGACGAGGAGGGGAGCGACAACGACGACGAGGGTAGCGGGCGGCGGGGTAGCGGGTCCGACTAGGCATCGGGCGCCGCTTTGCACGGCACCGGCGACCCCATCATCCGCGTCGCCGGCTTCTTGAACTCCCCGGGGTCGTCTCCTTGGGCGGCTGGCGTAGGGAGGCTGCAGAAGGGGAAGAGGGCAGGCGACAAGGCCGTCAAGCCGGGGTACGAGGGCGTGGTGCCCTCGACAGTGTGCTGACGTCCTGTCGCCCCATCTTCGAGCCCCGCTTCCAGCGCCACCGTCGCCGTCCAGCCTTCGGACGACCCCTGGGATGTTCCCTTGGTGTCTTCTGGCACCCGTAACTCGCCTAGGCACTCCTCTTGCCCTTTTCGCCTCCTTGACCTGCCTCCTGAAAAGAGGGGCAGGAAAGGGATTACGGGCATCTTATCTTTTTAATTTGTAAGCCTTCGGGCCTTAGCTGTATCTAGAACTTGTAATCCTCTCTTTCATGTTTTTCATCCTCTATGGACTGTACCTGAGTGGGATGTTTTTTTAATGAAAAGAGGATGCTTGCCGGGTTATTTGTCTCGTGAGCTAAACCCACGCCAAGGAGCGAATCCTTGGTATCCCTCGGACAGACATTTCATCTCCCGGCAACAGGCCCTGCCGCCTTCCCACGTCGCTTAACCCTTCTCACGTTTTAGACGGAGGCAGGAACGAGGTGGGTGCGGTCTCCTCATTTCATCCCTTTGCTGCCGCGACTACGACCCAACTTGGCCCCGAGAACGAACCCCAGGGCCTAGAGTCGAGGGAGCACGGCAGTTTCCGGGAAGAAATGTGGTTTCGCGTTCCCCAGTCCATAAGAGGATGCATGATAAGGGATGAAAGACTTATCTGATATTGCAGCCCCCGGCAACTCTGGTTTGCCGTGGACGATTCTTGGCACTCGCAGCCCCCAGCGATACTGGCTTGCCGGGGAGGCTTTTATCCTCAGCAGAGAACTTCATCGTTCTCGATGCCGGCTTCCGGCAAGCTGGTCGCCAGGAAGGCTTTTTTCTTCAGCAGAGAACTCTGACGTTCTCGATGTCGGCTTCCGGCAAACTTGTTTGCCAGGAAGGCTTTTATCTTCGGCAGAGAACTTTGACGTTCTCGATGCCGGCTTCCGGCAAGCTTGTTGCCAGGAAGTCTTTTGTCTTCGGCAGAGAACTTTGACGTTCTCGATGCCGGCTTCCGGCAAGCCTGTTGCCAGGAAGGCTTTTGTCTTTGGCAGAGAACTTTGACGTTCTCGATGCCGGCTTCCGGCAAGCTTGTTGCCAGGAAGGCTTTTGGCGAAGAACTTCGTTGTTCTTGACACCGGCTCCCGGCAAGATCGTCGCTAGAAAGGCTTATGGCGAAGAACTTCGTCGTTCTTGACACCGGCTCCCGGCAAGATCGTTGCCCGAAAGGCTTATGGCGAAGAACTTCGTCGTTCTTGACGCCGGCTCCCGGCGAGATCGTTGCCGGAAAGGCTTACGGCGAAGAACTTCGTCGTTCTTGACGCCGGCTCCTGGCAAGATCATCGCCGGAAAGGCTTATGGCGAAGAACTTCGTTGTTCTTGATGCCGGCTTCCGGCAAGATCGTTGCCGGAAAGGCTTATGGCGAAGAACTTCGTCGTTCCTGACGCCAAAAAGATTGGCCCTAAGGGCGTTGCCAGCCCCCGGGCCATAACTGCGTTCAAACATAGCAAGTGATTAGTATCCGAAGTGCACTTAACTCGTTTGCGAATTTTGACTTCTGCTACATATTCCCTATGCCTGCTGGAATGCTTTCCGGTGCGTGTGATCCAGCCAGCAGCGCTTGAGGGAACGGGCCCTTAGCGGCTATTCGGGAACATCGCTTCCCGGAAAGGTTTACCTTCTTGGTTCTAGCGCAACCGCACAAGTTGCCGAGTGGACTCGAGGCAACATGGAGCGCAACTAGCCCCGAGAAGGCTCCTCGGCATACAGGTCTATGCAGAAATCTCAAATAAATAGCACATGCTATCTTCCTGTTCAACCCCTCTTTGTACGTCCACCCTACGCTTTCTAGGGAAACTTGCCGATGCAGGCACCCTTGCCGCGAGTGCCGAGTGCGGAACTTCAGCAGCCTGCTGGCGGGGTCGCTACCGACAAGCAATCTTGTTGCAACTAGTTGCAGCTCGCTTAAGTTGTTGAGCGGACTCGAAACAAAGTAAGGGCGCTAGCGGCTCACTTAATTTGCTAAGCGGACTCGAAGCAAAGTAAGGGCGCTAGCAGCTCACTTAAGTTGTTGAGCGAACTCGAAACAGAGTAAGGGCGCAACTAGCTACGAGTTGATTCCTCCGTGCACAGGTTTTCCGTACAAAGAGCAAGATCTCCGAGGCGGATAACCTTATACAGAAAGGAAATATCTAAAGTCTCGCACGACTTAGCTTTTTTTGTTGCCGCACCGGCGTCGTTCTTTCGCTCGCCCGCTCCTTAGGAGCCATGACGATGAAGAACAGCCGCCGCCGAAGCCCCCTACCTGGCGCGCCAGAGATGTCGGGGGGTGCTGATTCCACCAACACCTATGGGGACAGGGCCCCTTTCGGTTCGGCGGGGGGCGGAGAGCGCACAAAGAGCGGATCGAGGCGGTGCACGCGGGGGTGATTTTACCCAGCTTCGGGCCGCACGGATGCGTAAAACCCTACTGCTGCTTGTTTGTGTGTATTGAATCTTTGCTCAGGAGCGATCGACGCTACCAGACTGAGCGTGGGAGTGTTTCTGGTATCTCCAATGAGCCGAACTGGCCGAACCTCCTCTACGTTGCGCTTGGGCCTCCTTTTATACTTTCAAGGGGTTACCCACAGGTGGCAACGTAGACTAGAAGGGTAGAAATGGAAAAGGATGCGGTAGGTGCAGCTACCGCTACTGTGGATACAGTGCACCCTACCTAACTCTGACGGCAGGGGACAAGGGCGTTAAATGCCTGTCTGAGTCTCCTAAACAGTGCAAAAGGTGACCGTTAGGAGCGCCACCGTTTGCCACGATGGGCTTCTCTTCATCTCCGCTTGCCACCACGTACCCCTAGCTGCATAGCCTCCTGCCACGTGTGCTTGGGAGAGTCCCAGAGCGACACGTTAGCAGGTGTGCTGGAGCGCGGGCACGAAGTGGGGGTTTCCCGCGGCAAGCTCCTTGACGCGGCCGTCGTCTTGTCGCGTCCGGAAGCTTGTCGCTCGCCGGATCTTGCCGGGACGCAGGGCGCGTCGCGGCAAGCTTTCTTGGTATGCCTTGAGTAGCCTTCCCGGCAAGCTCCTCTTGCCGGGGTCTTGTCTCTTCCCAGCAAGATCCTCTTGCCGGGGCCTTGTTTGGCCTCCCCGGCAAGCTCCTCTTGCCGGGGCCTTGGTTTGAGTACTTTGTTCTTGAATGGTCTTCAAGGGATCTACGGAGGGTCTTGGCGGTCACCCGGCAAGCCTTGCCGCGGGGTGCTGCAACTGCCCGTGCACGAGTTCGGGATACTAGGGTACCCCTACTCTAGTACACCAACACATGCTAATTTTGGAATTATTCCAGATTCATTTGACCTTTTTTATACTTTAATTGAGTTTCTAGGCATTTAATGTGCATAATTCATATTTGAACTACAAACACAGGCTCCAGTGCACCAAAGTTGTTTGAAAATCACATGTGTGTCCTTGGGTGAATTTCTAGGTCCCACACAAGAGATGGGACTGAAATTCAAACATCTGGGCGTCGTGGCTTGGCCAGAAAGATTGAGAAACTTGGTTTTTTAATTCCTGTAATTCCAAAACACGCTGAAAATCATGAAACTTGGTATGGTGTCATGACATGGCACCAACATGCTGCGATAATTTTTTTGGCCGAATTGGGACAAGCTTTGGTGTAAGCTTCTTGCAAACCGGAGCTTCCCTCAAGAAGGCTCGTGGTTCCGAGAGGGCGTGTCACCTCCATGTGCGAAACAACATACGTACACTGCCTTCTCCCGCCTTAATTTTTTTACACAGCCAGATTAGACCAAATAGAAGTACCATGCTAAATTTTGGAATTATTCCGGGCTCATTTTGCCTTTTTGTACATTAATTGAGTTTCCAAGCATTTAATTTGCATAATTCAAATTTGAACTACAAACACAGGCTCCAGTGCACCATAGTTGTTTGAAAAATCACATGTGTGTCCTTGGGTGAATTTCTAGGTCCCATGCAAGAGATTGGAGTGAAATTTAAACATCTGGGCGTCGTGGCTCAGCCAGAAAGATTGAGAAGCTAGGTTTTTTAATTCCTGTAATTCCAAAACACGCCGGAAAATCATGAAACTTGGCATGGTGTCATGACATGGCACCAACATGCTGCGGTAATTTTTTGGCCGAATTGGGACAATCTTTGGTGTAAACTTCTTGCAAACCGGAGCTTCCCTCAAGAAGGCTCGTGGTTCCGAGAGGGAACGTGTTACCTCCTTGTGCGAAACCACATACGTACATTGCCTTCTCCCGCCTTAATTTTTTTACACAGCCATATTAGACCAAATAGAAGTACCGTGCTAAATTTTGAAATTATTCTGGGCTCGTTTCGCCTTTTTCATACATTAATTGAGTTTCTGGGCATTTAATATGCATAATTCAAATTTGAACTACAAGCACATGCACCAGTGCACCAAAGTTGTTTGAAAAATCACATGTGTGTCCTTGGTTGAATTTTTAGGGCCCATGCAAGAGATGAGAGTGAAATTCAAACACCTGGGCGTCATGGCTCGGCCGGAAATATTGAGAAACTCGGTTTTTTAATTCCTGTAATTCCAAAACACGCCTGAAAATCATGAAACTTGGTATAGTGTCATGACATGGCACCAACATGCTGCGGTAATTTTTTGGCTGATTTGGGACAAGCTTTTGTGTAAACTTCTTGCAAACCGGAGCTTCCCTCAAGAAGTCTCGTGGTTCCGAGAGGGAACGTGTCACCTCCGTGTGCGAAACGACATACGTACACTGCGTTCTCCCGCCTTAATTTTTTACACAACCAAATTACAACAAATAGAAGTACCGTGCTAAATTTTGGAATTATTCTGGGCTCATTTTGCCATTTTATACATTAATTGAGTTTCCGGGCATTTAATGTGCATAATTCAAATTTGAACTACAGGCACAGGCTCCAGTGCACCAAAGTTGTTTGAAAAATCACATGTGTGTCCTTGGGTGAATTTTTTGGTCCCATGCAAGAGATTGGAGTGAAATTCAAACATCTGGGCGTCGTGGCTCAGCCGGAAAGATTGAGAAACTTGGTTTTTTAATTCCTGTAATTTGAAAACACGCCTGAAAATCATGAAACTTGGCATGGTGTCATGACATGGCACCAACATCCCGCGGCAACTTTTTGGCCGAATTGGGACAAGCTTTGGTGTAAGCTTCTTGCAAAGCGGAAATTCCCTCAAGAAGGCTCGTGGTTCTGAGAGGGAACGTGTTACCTCCGTGTGCGAAACCACATACGTACATTGCTTTCTCCCGCCTTAATTTTTTTACACAGCTAGATTAGACCAAATAGAAGTACCGTGCTAAAATTTGGAATTATTCCGGGCTCGTTTCGCCTTTTTTATACATTATTGAGTTTCTGGGCATTTAATGTGCATAATTCAAATTTGAACTACAAGCACATGCTCCAGTGCACCAAAGTTGTTTGAAAAATCACATGTGTGTCCTTGGATGAATTTCTAGGTCCCATGCAAGAGATGGAAGTGAAATTCAAACATTTGGGCGTCATGGCTCGGCCGGAAAGATTGAGAAAGTTGGTTTTTTAATTCCTGTAATTCTAAAACACGCCTGAAAATCATGAAACTTGGCATGGTGTCATGACATGGCACCAACATGCTGTGGTAGTTTTTTTGGCCGAATTGGGACAAGCTTTGGTGTAAGCTTCTTGCAAACTGGAGCTTCCCTCAAGAAGGCTCATGGTTCTGAGAGGGAACGTGTCACCTCCGTGTGCAAAATGACATACGTACACTGCCTTTTCCCACCTTAATTTTTTTACACAGCCAGATTAGACCAAATAGAAGTACCATGCTAATTTTGGAATTATTCCGGGTTTGTTTGGCTTTTTTTTACATTAATTGAGTTTTTGGGCATTTAATGTGCATAATTCAAATTTGAACTACAAGCACATGGTCCAGTGCACCAAAGTTGTTTGAAAAATCACATGTGTGTCCTTGGGTGAATTTCTAGGTCCCATGCAAGAGATGGGAGTGAAATTCAAACATCAGGGCGTCGTGGCTCGGCCAGAAAGATTGAAAAACTTGGTTTTTTTAATTCCTGTAATTCCAAAACACACCTGAAAATCATGAAACTTGGCACGGTCTCATGACATGGCACCAACATGCCGTGGTAATTTTGCTGTCCGATTTGCGAAGGCGCACACATTAACAATCAACAAAGTCATTTTGGAACAAGTGTTGTCACGTTACAAATCTGAAACACAAGTATTATTTAAACCATGGGCGTTCGACTTACCAATTACGTGGGGCCATGCGTCCCCTTTTTTATTGGGTAGGAGGTGCTGTGCTGGGTAGCTATTTGAGTATGGGAGGCGTGTGATCAGACCCCTGCGCGTGCTCATCGGGAGGAGAGCCCTTTTGACTGCTACCCACCGTGCACCTCCCTCGCAACGTCTCCATTAATGGCGCCCGAGCACCTGTTCTACGGTGTGGCTATATGTCTCATTGGTCTAAGATTTAAGAGAGAAAAGTGAAGATATGAAAAGAAAGTTTTGCACGGATCTTGATGTAAGATCCGACGGACCTATATAGCATCGACTGCGATTTATAGGAAGCATTATGAATATAAGGATGATGACATTGGATAATAATTGTCTTACATTTATAAACATAATTTAAAAAAGCCACATGCGGCAACGCCCGATATACACAAGGGCAAAAGAAGAAGGAAGCCACAGCAGGAACTAGTCTCCGCGGCGGGCGGCGACAAGCTCTTTGTTGTCCTCAAGATGCTGGTTGAGAGCATCCACGGATTTCCCCACCAGCCTTCTGCGCTCGATGCGTAGCATGGCATAATAGTCCATAAGTTTGTCGACAATGACGCCGGTCCTCTTCAACAAGGCAGTGGTCTGCTCCTGCTGCTCCGCACTTCCGACGATCTTCGCCCTCAGCAGGTCACACTCGGCCCGGAGCTTCGCATTGCTCTCATTTAGTTGCCGGATGAGGCCGGTAGACTGTTCAAACGAGGCTTGCAGGTCATCCTGCAACCTCGCCCACCTGGAGATCTGATCCATCTGCCTAAGGACGAGGGCACGCATGCGTCTGTAAGAGTCCTCGCCTGCCGATGAGGCAATTTCCCAGGCCGCCGTGGTGCGGGAGGACATCTCTACTACATTCACGGCGCGGCGAGACATCTCTTCTGGTTCCATGGTGCGGCCGGACCAGTCTGTTGCATCGACGGTGAGGCGGGTCCTCTGTGCTGCTTCGGCGGCACGGCAGGACCTCTCTCCTGCTACGGCCGTGCGGCGGGACATGTTGGCTGCTTTTGCCGCGACGCGGGCCATCTCTCGTGCTCCCGCTTCCAGTCTCTACTCTCCCTCGTGGCAATCTCTCGACCCAGAGCTCACGCTGGCCATGGCGGACGCAAGGGAATGATGATGAATGACTTGTTTGTTTTTGACTTTTTGTGGATGAGGAGTTGAGGAGGAATGTGCAGTCATCTTGGAGTAGTAGTATTTATAACCACGTAGTAATACACTCCTAAGTGGAAAACCGTTTAGGTTTTGATCGGTGTGAATAGGTTTGCAATTTTGAATGTGACGGGACGCATGCTCAAAATTTACTGACGATTATAAGTGCGGCACTATTCTCGGAAGGCGTAACGTGGGCACGTACGCCTTCTCGGCCAGGTACGTGGCGTTTGCACCATAGGGTGCACCGCAATAGGCAATGTCAGCACACGTCTTGTTCCAACAACCGCACACGCTCGTTATTACCATCGCGCATGCTTCTTTTAGTTAGAATGGGTGTGCCCGTCTAGGGCACACACGTTGATCTATCTAACTGTTTCAGTTTGTTGTGGCAAACAGTTCATCCATGTGAAGTGTATGTCATCAATCGCATACACTTTGATCTGGCTTACCCGTTTCTGTTCTGTTGCCTAATCACAAACAGTTAATCGTTCTAAAGCGTATGCCCTCAATCACACACACCTTGATCTGGCTGACCGTTTCTTTTGTGTTACCTAGTCACAAACAGTTCATCCGAGTGAACCGTATGCTATATATCGCACACACCTTCATCTGGCTGCCCGTTTCTTTTGTGTTGCCTAATAACAAATAGTTCATCCGAGTGAACCGTATGCTCTATATCACACACGCCTTCATCAGGCTGCCCGTTTCTTTTGTTCCGCCTCATCACAAACAATTCATTGGACTGAACCATATGCCCTGGATAGCACATGCAACTAAAATCGAAAGCATGTTTGATGCATCCATCATCGCAAACGTTTTATACATTTCTAACGGTTTTCATACAGCACCATTTGCGATTATTGCATCGCACAATGTTTCTCGAAGGGTCTCTGATCGTAGTGTCACGTTAGCAGCATCCTGGAGTAGTGTAGCACCAACACCTTCTCCCTGGTTCAGTATTGATAGTCTTGGAGAAAACTCGATCTTCCTTGAACAAAACTATTCAATGATGGTGAAAGGCGATCCAGCTGCTGTTGACACAATGTTACTACCATTTATGAGAAGCAAATGTATCTATACCTTGGACATTTCTATGGTTCCCTACCCTGGCTATCACAATATGTGTCCTGATATAGGCCACTTCAGCCTGGATGATCAGTCCTGCGTTGGTCTCGAGATTGACAATAGCCGGCCCTTCCCAAAGAATCAGTTATGGTTCAAAGCAAGCGTTTCCAACACCGAGGATTGGTTGAGGTGAAGTTCATTTCATCGCTTTGTTATTTGTTGTGTGAGAAAAACTTTAGTATTTACTAGAATGTTTTGTTGGAAATAATCTATAATCCAACATGTATCCTCGTTGTCGTTGTGTGTTGATGACTTGTTGTATGTAATGAATGGTACACTTGCATATACGTGGTTGGCAACAATTGGTGAAAAGTTTGGTCGGTTCAGCTGTCGAGTTTAACTGTTTGTATAAATTAAGAATGACTGCTTAATCTATGAATGAAATCTATGCTTAATTACTGAATTTTAGTTGCAAAAATTAGATAGTGCTAGTAATTTAGCTGCATATTTTGACAAATCGCAGTGTTACAAGGATTGACAAGTGGCAATGTTACTAGATCAACTAATGTCAATCTTTCCAGTTTGACAAATGGCAACATACCCAATATGACAGATGCAAATCTTACCAAATTGTTTGTAAGTGGTTGCACACGGGTCATCCAAAAGAACCCTTTGCGTTGAAGAGATGCACAAATCCCGCTCTCACTTTGCATACGGGTGTTCTATCTAAAACATTTGCGATCAAGAGCCATTAAAACCTATAGCCATTAAAAGCAAGACACATGGCGTCATGTGAATGGATAACAAAACGCACACGGTTTGAATTATACAAATGTTTGTGATATTAAAGTGGCAGCTATTTTTTCAAAATGCCTTTGTTGGCTATTATTCGAGTGCACCTTCTGTTAAAATGAACAATAAAAATACCACATCATGTTGGGTGCCATTCCATGATAGCATGCCAAGTTTCATGAATTTCACACGAATTTTGGATTTACTATAATTTAAAAACAAAGTATCTGAACATTTTGCCGGCAATCAATGGTGCCCTGGTGTTTGAAATTCATTCCCATTTCTTGCATGGGACCTAAGCATGCACCCAAGGACAAAGATTTTATTTTTCAACCAATTTATATGGACTGGAGCATGTGCATGTAGTTCAAATTTGAATTATGCACATAAATGCATTGAAAACTCAATTAATGCATGAAAATGTCCAAACGAACCCCCAAAACTCCCAAAAATTGACACAAAACTCCTGTTGTTCTTTGTTGACATGAGAAATTTTTTTGAAAGCAATAAGAGGCAATGGATATCGTTTCATCCCCAAAGGTGGGACGTTCCCTATCGAAACCATCATGCTTGTTGTGAGAAGCATATACCTAAACCTGCCCCAAATGGGGCAAAATTTTTACCATGGCATGTTGATGCCGCTCCATGATAGCATGCCATGTTTCATGAATTTCAGACAAGTTTTCGATGTACTAGAATTTAAAAACCAGGTGTCTTAATGTTTGCGGCCGAATGACGGTGGCAGGGTGTTTGACATTCATTCCCATTTCTTGCATGTGACCTAAGCATGCAACCAAGGACACATATTTGAATTTTCAACCAATTTATATGCATTAGAGCATGTGCATGTAGTTCAAATTTCAATATGCACATAAATGCATTGAAAACTCAATTAATGCATAAAATGTCCAAACGAGCCCCAAAAAATCCCAAAAATTGAGACAACACTCCTGTTGTTCTATGTTGACACGAGAAATTTTTTAAAAGCAATAAGAGGCAATGGATATCGTCTCGTCCCCAAAGGTGGGACGTTCCCTACTGAAACCATTAGGCTTGTTGTGAGAAGCTCTGGTTTGTGAGAAGCATATCCCCAAACCTGCCCCAAATGGGACAAATTTTTTATCATGACATGTTGATGCCGCTCCATGATAGCATGCCAAGTTTCATGAATTTCAGACGAGTTTTGGATTTACTAGAATTTAAAAATGAGGTATCTCAATGTTTGCGCCCGAGCGATGGTGGCAGGGTGTTTGACATTCATTCCCATTTCTTGCATGGGACCTAAGCATGCAACCAAGGACACAAATTTGAATTTTCAGCCAATTTATATGCATTAGAGTGCATGTAGTTCACATTTTAATTATGCACATGATTGCGTAGAAAACTCAGTTAATTTATAAAACTGTCCAAGCGAACCCTAAAAAATCCCAAAAATTGACACAACACTCATGTTGTTCTATGTTTATATGAGAAAAAAATTGAAATCGTGAAGAGGCAATGGATATCGTTTCATCTAGAAAGGTGAAACGTTCCCTACCAAAACCATCAGGCTTGTTGTGAGGAGCTCTGGTTTGTGAGAAGCATATCCCCAAACTTGCCCCAAATGGGACAACAAATTTACCACGACATGTTGATGCCGCTCCATGACAACATGCCAAGTTTCATAAATTTTAGATGAGCTTTGGATTTACTAGAATTTAAAAACTAGGTATCTCAATGTTTGCGGCCGAGTGACGGTGGCAGGGTGTTTGCCATTCATTCCCATTTCTTGCATGGGACCTAAGCATGCAACCAAGGACACATATTTGAATTTTCAACTAATTTATATGCATTAGAGCATGTGCATGTAGTTCAAATTTGAATTATGCACATGAATGCATAGAAAACTCAGTTAATGTATAAAAATGTCCAAGCGAACCCCGAAAAATCCCAAAAATTGACACAACACTCATGTTGTTCTATGTTGACACTAGGAAAAAATTTGAAATCGAGAAGAGGCAACGGATATCGTTTCGTCCAGAAAGGTGAAATGTTCCCTACCGATACCATCACACTTGTTGTGAGAAGCTCTGGTTTATGAGAAGCTTATACCCAAACCTGCCCCAAATGGGACAAAATTTTACCACGACATGTTGATGCCGCTCCATGATAGCATGTCAAGTTTCATGAATTTCGGACGACTTTTGGATTTACTAGAATTACAAAAGCAAGTACGTCGACGTTTGCCGGAGAGCCATGGTGTTCAAAATTCATCCCCATTTCTTGCATGGGACATAAGCATAAACCCATGGACACATATATGATTTTATAACCCATGCTGGTGCATCGGAGCATGTGCATGTAGTTTAATTTTGAATTGTGCACCTGAAATGGCTAGAAAACCAATTTAATGTATAAAATGTCCAAACGAACCCTAAATAATTCCAATTCTTTTATGACACACATATGGTTGCATGTTCACTGCAGATAAAAGGTCTAGCAATTCAATCACCGTCCATCGCCGCTGTGACCCCATTATGTAATTCAAATCAAGAAGAAAAATCAAGTAGACCCCACATAGTTTATTATAACCAACCGTGTGAGTGATAACCCACAAGTATAGGTGTCATGGAATTGTCACAGCAGATGTCCTTAGTGTTAGGACTTAGTCGCGAGGCCAACGCATCTATGTGGTAGCTTGAGAGGGGTTGAGCGGGACGAGACACGCGACGTTTTACCCAGGTTCGGCCCCTCACGGTGGAGGTAAAAGCCTACATCCTGCTTCATTGATATTGATGATGATGATCACGGTTACAAGAGTGCTCTATCTTGAGAGCTATTGTCTAAACCTAACTTGTCCAACTTGTGGAACTTGTGAATCTTGTCCCTTTTGGGGAGCCCTGCCCCTCCTTATATATGTTGGAGGGGCGGGTTACATGTAGAGTCCTATTAGGATTAGGACTAGTCTATCTCTAATACAAACCGGATACAAGTCCAGGTCTTAGCTCCTTGTAGAACAAATATTCCTCATGCCTTTCCTCTTAAACCGGCCCATCGTTAAATGTGAACCGGCCTTCTGGGCCTTGGGCCTTGTCATCCATCTGTCCCGCACGCTGGATCACCAGTGAGTCATAATGACCAGGTGGGTTGCTTGTAAACCGCCAGGTCAGGGCGGGTCACTAGTAACTCGCCAAGTGTCAGCGGGGTCTTCAGATAAACCGCCAAGTCCGGCCGGGTTAACTTCCGGCCGGTTTACACCGCGGGGTATATCCCCGACATTAGCCCCCAAGTTTAGCTTGGATTTATTCATGGTAAACTTATGCTACAAAATAAACATAAGAACAAATTTGACAGGTTATGCTCTGGGTTAAGAATTTTTGTAAACCGGTACCTGATCATCCTTAAGTCCTTGTTATTTCCTCCTTCTGGGAAATCCGGGTCAACAGACCAACTTCATAATCAATTTGCCAACATTGGTTTGTCACCGAGAAATATTGTGAAGAATAACTCCTTTGACTCAGCTCCCAAAGCGTCGGTTTAAGAAATATGGGTCTGAAAATACTTATCTGATATTCAGCCGGTTTGAAGATGTAAAACTTGTCGGTTTAATATTACCAAAATGGCCGGTTTATAAATATTGATGGCGCCGGGTCATAATTGTTGTCGACACCGGGTCATGTAATTGATCTTCCTGATTTGCTCAAAACTGATAAAATGAAGATGTTCCTCCTTATATATGCATAATACATGTAGCCCCCAAGTCTTAAGAGGACAACATAGTGATAACTTAAGACTTGCTCCAATAAGTGTTTCAACCTTGAAGAAATCCGGTTTGTTCATCTCAATCATATAAACTGAATGCTCCATATACGCAGCCCCCAAGTGCCGGGTTGTCATGTTTGCAGCAACCTGGGACTTGTAATTGCTTGATGCTCATAAAAACTTCAACCAGTGTAGCCCCCAAGGGCCGGGTCATTATGCAATAATGAGCAGGGACTTTGTAAATATAATCTTGTAAACTTTGAACAGCAACGTGTAGCCCCCAAGGGCCGGCTTAGTAAGATAATACTGAACCGGGACTTGATATATCTACTTTAATGAAAATAACATATTATAATGTAGCTTCCATCGTAGGGCTTGAACCCACGTCCACAAGGTTAAGAGCTTTGTGCTTTACCAACTGAGCAATGGATTCTTCAATATTATGGACGAAAACTTGTGTACCTTGAATTGTTGACAGGAGCAATTGGTAGCCCCCAAGGGCCGGCTCATTATAATATGATGAGTCGGGTCTTCAATAAGACTAGTAAAATGACTTTGCATTAGCCCCCAAGTGTCATGGTGCATGCTTGCAGCGACATGAGACTTGCATGTAATCTCAATTTGAATAATGTAGCCCCCAAGTGTCGGGTTGTAAGCCTGCAACGACTTGGGACTATTCCTTTCATTGTAGAATAAATCATATCCTTTGATAAAATAATAGCCATTGCGCTAAAGCGACTTTGAAAACTTAATAATACCGGTTATTAATAACCATAAAAATCCAGCCATGTTGGCTATTCAAGATAATATAATCTGGTATGAAAACCTTATTCATTCAATATCATAATGAAAATTCAGCCAAGTTTGGCTATTTGAATAATATAACCCAATGATTTATAAGCGCATAATTCCGATGGCGCAATCCAAATATATATATACTGGTGACTTATAGTCCAAAAAACCAGGCCGGTTTAACAAACACCGGATAATTTCTCATCATACTGGCGACTTATAGTCAAAAACCAGGCCGGTTTAACAAACCTATTTTTGCATACAACAAGTTTAAAGTGTCCTGGCGGTTTACCGCCGGACGGGTCATAATGCCCAACATATAACCCGGGTTTATAACCAAGGCTGCACTTAAAAACATGAAATATATCATACCTGTGACATTGAATCACATCGTTAGTTTACCAACCTTTTGTAGTAAGAGTGATAACCCAAATCTTGAGTACTGATAACTCCTTCCATATTGTGCCGGTTTATGATAAAACCGTGCCGGGCTGTGGTAAACACCGGTTTACTCCATAATAGGATGGTAACAGAAAATCAAACCGGGCAGATAGTCTCCGGATTAAGATTTGACCATGTTCCGCCAATTTGTAATTGACAGCCGAACCAGATTAACAATGTCGGTTTAAAAACACAACAGAAGTAAAAGGAAATATTTATCAAAGCAAATTTCAAGAAAAGGGAATGATAAATTTTTTTGCAAAAAGAGGCTATTGAGCCGATCAAATGGCGTTACCATGGTCGGACACGACCAAGCCCCTGATAGGCGTAGCTATGGTTCAAGTCAGCCAGGTCCCCAAATGAAACAATGGCATTATGCCGATCAAAAGGCATGGCAATGGTTCGGGTTCGACCAAGCCTCCAAGTGATTCTGTGGCCTTAGGCCGATCAAGAGGCATGACTATGGTTCAGACGTGACCACAAGTCCCCAAGTGATGCATTGGCATTACGCCGATCAAGAGGTGTAGCGATGGTTCGGGTTCGACCAAAGCCCCCAAGTGATGCCGTGGCACTAGGCCGATCAAGAGGCGTGACTATGGTTCAGACGTGACCACAAGTCCCCAAGTGATGTTGTGGCTTTCCGCCTACCAAATGGCGTTGCTATGGTTCGGACACAACCAAGCTCCCAAGTGATATTGTGGCATTGCGCCGATCAAGAGGTGTGACTATGGTTCGGATACGACGAAAGCCCCCAAGTGATCAAGAATATGATAAGCCAATAAGGCATGATACCCATGCTTGAACCGCGCATCATGGCAGCAGGTCCTCTTTGGCACCCTTTAACTTTTTGCAAGATATAAATCCTTCTTGAACCGGATGTTAAACCGGATATTAAGAGCTTCAAAGCTTCGTGGAAGACATCTTTCCCTTGAACCGGATTGTAAACCAGAATACTTTCTGATGACCCGGAAATTTTCCGACGGCCTCTTAAACTCGAAATTGCGAGAAGTTAATTCCTTTTTGAACTGGAAATTCTTAAACCGGATTTGAGAGCTTCAGAGCTTTGTGATTTAATCTGTCCTACATTGAAGAACTTGCAAGACAAAGTAATGGCTCCTCTTTTTTAAAAGAAAGCAATGTATAATATAAAAATATACCGGATGGATTTCACCTGATATGTCAGGTCAGCAATTATCACCGCGGAGTTGATGATCACCATGGTGAAACTGAAAACAATCGCGGCCGAGTCGGCCGCGGGTGCTGACAGATTTTTCGGCCGCAGCGTTTCAAACCGGCATGGACGAGAGAGTCGGCCACGACGTTGTAAACCGGCACGGACGGGCGAGTCGGTGAGTCGAAGTAGTCCGGGGTGTCAAGGTGGCGTTTTGCGTCCATATTCTTTGATCATTGTTGCACGGTCATATGCTAGCGCATGACATTAATTGTGCAATTTATATATCCATGATCTGGCCATAGTGACCAATTGTCCAACATATAAAATACAAAGACCAAAGTAATTGTTCTTTGACAAAAACAATGTGTGCTAATAAAACCAACTTAGATGGATATCACCTGATTTGTTCGAATGACGGATGGTCCGTTCCATGAATCAACTTTCAGTACTTGTAATGGCAACTTAGCCACTCTCCCCTGATTTTCTTTAGCACCCGGTCACTTGACCTTTCTTTCAACCGGTCTCTTCTCATCTCTGGCGCGGTCAGTGCAGAAGGTCAGCCGGCAAGGCGGAGGTGATTCAGAGCCAGTCAAAAAATTTCCAGCGCTCCATGATGGTTGCATCCGAACTGTTGGTTGACATAAATAGCATTGCCTTTTGTGGAGGTTTGCCCCGTGCACGTACTAGTAGCACTTTGTAAAGTAATACTACAATTATCTTCTGACTTCAGATAATATGGGATGCCGATCTGGAGAACTCACGGGGCTGCAGCCTCTTTCTTTTCAACTCCCCAGTCAGCTTCCCACCTTCCTTTCTTTAGGCAGCAGGCAGCAATCTTCACGTATATGGAGCATTCAGTTTATATGATTGAGATGAACAAACCGGATTTCTTCAAGGTTGAAACACTTATTGGAGCACGTCTTAAGTTATCACTATGTTGTCCTCTTAAGACTTGGGGGCTACATGTATTATGCATATATAAGGAGGAACATCTTCATTTTTAGCCGGAAAATTTTCTGACGGCCTTTAAACTTTCGTCAATATAACAGTAGCCTCCGGGACCAGGTTATCCTTTCCTCCATCGTCTTGGGGTTCTTAAATTTGCTGAAACTGGCAAGATTCACTGATTCATGTCATCGTAGCCCCCGAGTCTCAAAGGTGACTCGAGGAGTTGGCTTGAGACTCTCCATATTTGACCGTGATATAAACCGGCATAACTTGTATATCATTGGTGTTGATAGCACGATGTGAATCCATAGAAGATTGAGGTGACTGCGGCGGGTTGCAAATGATCCCATATGAGCCGTGTCAGTAACTCGGCCAATGGTTTCTTCCAACCGGCGATTTGAAGTTAATCAAAACTGTAGTAGCGGCGACTTGTGCGCCTGCCCATTGAACCATCCAGTGCAAACGGCGGTTTGATGATAATTTGTCTCCAATTTGAAAGAAAACCGGGCTACCCAAGCTGTGACTTGCTCATACTCAATAAACAGCTCACGCAGAGAGGTGCGGCCTGATATGTTGATGTAGACCAGGCCTCGGGGGCGGCGATTTACGCACGTCCATTGACAACGAGCAAACACGATCCCAGCAAGCCGATGCGCACCGGACCGCCAGGGTAGCAGCTTGTGTGCGTCCATTCGTCATGTTACATGATCCGGTTTATCACCAGGCAGGATATTATCAAACCGTGCTCCAAATCCGTAGTATAAACCACATTTGTAATGAATAATGGTCCTGTATATAAAAAAGATACAAACCAACGTAATTGTTCTTTGACAAAAACAATATGTGTCCAAGCTAGATTTAGATGGATTTCACCTGATATGTTAGGCTGGAAATTATCCGTCACAGACTTAATGATCACCGGATAAAGCTGAAATCAATCACGGGTGAACCGGCTGTAGTGTGGTAAGCCGGTGCGGACGGGTGAACCGGCCGTGACGTTTGTAAGCCGGCTCAGTCAGGCAAGTCAATCGCAGGTGCAGTAAGCCGCGTGGACGGGCAAGTTGTCCATCACATTGTAAGCCGACGCGGACGTGTGAACCGGCCACGAGAGCGGACAAGCGAGTCGTCCATGGTGTTGTAAGCCGGCGTGGAACGCATGAGCCGGCCGCGGAAGAGGATGGCTTGTACGCATCCATTGGACCATGCAGCATGGATGGACACTGGCGCATGTTTTTATTGGCGCAAGCTCCGTACTCTATATCATGACAATCGCCCTTGCAGTGAATATTTATCCTGCAAAAAAAAAATATCGGAAGCGAGGGTGATTATTCTCGGATGAATATGTATTCAAAGAATAGGTATGACTGATATCACCTGGTTATTTTTGTCAGGTGATCACAGACACTTATGCTGGCTAAGACTAGACGTAGTTAAACGAAAACAGATAGCCCGCACTGATGTATGTCAACTTCAGCTGATCTTTAAAAAGCTCCGGATGTGCCTGACGACTTAGCCAGTGGCCGATTCAACCATGTTTTCTTCAGTCTTCCCTTGGTAGCCCATCATTGCTGTGTCTAGTACTGCAAAACTGTAATTCAACTGTGTAGGGATCGTCTCACGCGGCACCCCGGAGATAACAAGAGCAGGGGATAAGTGACGCAGCGCAGCTAGCAGCCGGTTCATAGTGGCATGGGCGCATGAATAGGGCAGGACGGCTCGCAGGACGCAGAGGCAAGCAGCGAAGGAGCTGAGGTGAGACGAAGGTGAGGCCGAGACGCACGGCAGCTTCTGGTGAACATACGACAGTGGGTTGGCGGGTCTGTTCCGTCAGTGCAGGCGGTTTTAGAGCGGCGATTCGAAGAGGGGGGCGGTCGGTGGCAGCGAAGCGTGGCAAGGAACCGACGCTGGGGTGGCAGCCGAGGCAAGGAGCTGAGGCCGTAGAGGCGTCCGAGTTCACGCCCACGAGCCCTTTTCTGAGTTCGAGTCCTTCTCCGGGTCCTACAGGCGAGGCGCACCTGTGACTTGCAGGCAGAACGGGCGGAGTCGAGACCTAGTGGAGGTGAAGCGAGGCGGCCGGCGGCAGCGACACGAGGCCGAACGGGGGCGGCTCGGAGGCGTAAGGCTGCGGCGGAGGCGAAGACCGTTGCGGTGGCTTGGTCCCCACAGAAACGAAGCGCGACAAGGCGGCTCGAGGCCTGCATAGGCGGCTCATTGGCGGAGACGGAGGCGGTTTTCTAGCAGATCTCTTTCCCTTTTTTTAACAGTTCGGATAAAACATCTCGCAACCGGCCCTTGGGCGTACTACTACTTGAAGTAGTATTTTTCTTCAATCTTCACTGCTGCATCAATCCATCAACTTGCCGGGTCACCAATGGCACAACGCGTATGCATAATCATCTAGGCGCTCGTACGTATATTGATGTGAATCTTCCACGCCGGCTTTAGTTGAACCGGAAATTGTGAACTTCTCAAACCCTAGAAAAGATCCCTCCAAGAACTCAACACCACCGTGCGTCTGGCCCCACGGTGGGCGCCTGGAATTGTCACGGTAGATGTCCTTAGTGTCAGGACTTAGTCGCGAGGCCAACACATCTATGTGGTAGCTTGGGAGGGGTTGAGCGGGACGAGACATGCGACGTTTTACCCAGGTTCGGCCCCTCATGGTGGAGGTAAAAGCCTACATCCTGCTTCATTGATATTGATGATGATGATCACGGTTACAAGAGTGCTCTATCTTGAGAGCTATTGTCTAAACCTAACTTGTCCAACTTGTGGAACTTGTGAATCTTGTCCCTTTTGGGGAGCCCTGCCCCTCCTTACATATGTTGGAGGGGCGGGTTACATGTAGAGTCCTATTAGGATTAGGACTAGTCTATCTCTAATACAAACCGGATACAAGTCCAGGTCTTAGCTCCTTGTAGAACAAATATTCCTCATGCCTTTCCTCTTAAACCGGCCCACCGTTAAACGTGAACCGGCCTTCTGGGCCTTGCGCCTTGTCATCCGTCTGTCCCGCACGCCGGATCACCAGTGAGTCATAATGACCAGGTGGGTTGCTTGTAAACCGCCAGGTCAGGGCGGGTCACTAGTAACTCGCCAAGTGTCAGCGGGGTCTTCAGATAAACCGCCAAGTCCGGCCGGGTTAACTTCCGGCCGGTTTACACCGCGGGGTATATCCCCGACAATAGGGGATCAATTGTAGCCTCTTTCGATAAGTAAGAGTGTCGAACCCAACGAGGAGCTAAAGGTAGAACAAATATTCCCTCAAGTTCTATCGACCACCGATACAACTCTACGCACGCTTAACGTTCCTAGAACAAGTATGAAACTAGAAGTAGTTTGTACGTGTTTTTGGATAGGTTTGCAAGAATATAAAGAGCACGTAAGTAAAAAGTAGGGGCTGTTTAGATAAAGAAGCAATAAAGTAAATATAAGGAGTGTGGAAAAGTGGTGGTAGGAGTTGCGAAATTTTCCCTAAGCAATTGACTACTTTACTAAACCAATAGCAAGTTTTATGTGGGAGAGGCCACTGCTAGCATGTCATCCCTGACTTGGAATTCTATGGACTTATGATTGGAACTATTAGCAAGCATCCGCAACTACTAACATTCATTAAGGTAAAACCCAACCATAGCATTAAGATATATTTGTCCTCCTTCAATCCCGTATGCATCAATTTCTATGCTAGGTTGAAGCTTATGTCACTCTTGCCCTCCAATACATAGTCCTATCAACATACAACTAACCCTATGGTGTGATCCACACGCGCGCTCATATGATGGGCACCAAAGTACATCAACATTACCACAAGCAAATTAAACCAATCATAGCAATTCTCCAATCACCGATAGGACAACGAAAGTCTACTCAAACATCATAGGATGGCAACACATCATTGGATAATAATATGAAGCATAAAGCACCATGTTCAAGTAGAGGGTACAGCGGGTTGCGAGAGAGTGGACCGCTGTAGATAGAGGGGGGAAGGTGATGGAGATGTTGGTGAAGAAGGCGGAGGTGTTGGTGTAGATTGCGGTGATGATGATGGCCCCTGACGGTGTTCCGGCGCCACCGGAAGCGAAGGGGAGAGAGCCCCCCTTCTTCTTCTTCCTTGACCTTCTCCCTAGGTGGGAGAAGGGTTTCCCCTCTGGTCTATGGCCTCCATGGAGGCGGAGGGGCTTGCCCCTCCGAGATTGGATCTGTCTCTCTGTCTCTCTCTCTGTTTCCGTGTTCTCTGATTCTGCCCTTTCACCGTTTCTTAAATTCCCGGAGATCTGTAACTCCGATTGGGCTGAAATTTTTACACGATCTCTATCTGTATATTAGATTTCTTCTTCCCAAAAATCACATATATTCCAAAAATCACATATACTCCAAAAAAATCACATATATTCCAAAAAAATCTCCGTCAGTTTTTATCCCGTTTGGACTTTGTTTGATATGGATTTTCTACGAAACAAAAAACATGCAACAAACATGAACTGGCACTGGATCAATATGTTAGTCCCAAAAATAGTATAAAAAGTTGCCAAAAGTATATGAAAGTTGTATAATCTTGGCATGGAACAATAAAAAATTATAGATACGATGGAGACGTATGAGCATCCCCAAGCTTAATTCTTGCCCGTAGGTAAATGATAAAAAAGATAATTTTTGATGTGGAATGCTACCTAGCATAATCTTGATCATGTAATCTAATCATGGCATGAATATTAAGACACGAGTGATTCAAAGCAATAGTCTATCATTTGACATTAAGACAATAGTACTTCAAGCATACTAATAAAGCAATCATGTCTTTTCAAAATAACATGGACAAAGAAAGTTATCCCTACAAAATCATATAGTCTGGCTATGCTCCATCTTCACCACACAAAATATTCAAATCATGCACAACCCCGATGACAAGCCAAGCAATTGTTTCATGCTTTTGATGTTCTCAAACCTTTTCAACTTTCACGCAATACATGAGCGTGAGCCATGGATATAGCACTATAGGTGGAATAGAATGTGATGGTGGAGGTTGTGTGGAGAAGACAAAAAGGGAGAAAGTCTCACATCGACGTGGCTAATCAAAGTGTTATGGAGATGCCCATCAATTGATGTCAATGTGAGGAGTAGGGATTGCCATGCAACGGATGCACTAGAGCTATAAGTGTATGAAAGCTCAAACTGAAACTAAGTGGGTGTGCATCCAACTTGCTTGCTATGAAGACCTCGGGCATTTGAGGAAGCCCATCATTAGAATATACAAGCCAAGTTCTATAATGAAAATTCCCACTAGTATATGAAAGTGATAACTCAAGAGACTCTCTATATGAAGAACATGGTGCTACTCTGAAGCACAAGTGTTTTAAAAGGATAGTAACATTGCCCCTTCTCTCTTTTTCTCTCATTTTTGTGTTTTTTTATTTTTCCCTTTTTTGGTGGGCTTCGTTGGCCTCTTTTTTATTTGGGCTTCTTTGGCCTCTTTTATTTATTTTTAAAGTCCGGAGTCTCATCCTGACTCGTGGGGGAATCATAGTATCCATCATCCTTTCCTCACTCGGGCAATGCTCTAATAATGATGATCATCACACTTTTATTTACTTACAACTCGATATTACAACTCGATACTAGAACAAAGATATGACTCTATATGAATGCCTCCAGTGGTGTACCAGGATGTGCAATGATCCAGCGTAGCAATGACATCAAAAAACGAACAAGCCATGAAAACATCATGCTAGCTATCTTACGATCAAGCAAAGCAATATGACAATAAATGCTCAAGTCATGTATATGATGATGATGGAAGTTGCATGGCAATATATCTTGGAATGGCTATGGAAATGCCATGATAGGTAGGTATGGTGGCTGTTTTGAGGAAGATATAAGGAGGCTTATGTGTGATAGAGCATATTGTATCACGGGGTTTGGATGCATCGGCGAAGTTTGCACCAACTCTCGAGGTGAGAAAGGGCAATGGACGGTACCGAAGAGGCTAGCAATGATGGAAGGGTGAGAGTGCGTATAATCCATGGACTCAACATTAGTCATAAAGAACTCACATACTTATTGCAAAAGTCTATTAGCTATCAAAACAAAGTACTACGCGCATGCTCCTGGGGGGATAGATTGGTAGGAAAAGACCATCGCTCGTCCCCGACCTCCACTCATAAGGAAGACAATCAATAAATAAATCATGCTCCGAATTCATCACATAACGGTTCACCATACGTGCATTCTACGGGAATCACAAACTTCAACACAAGTATTTCTACAATCCACAACTACCCACTAGCATGACTCTAATATCACCATCTTTATATCGCAAAACTATTGCAAGGAATCAAACATATCATATTCAGTGATCTACAAGTTTTATGTAGGATTTTATGACTAACCATGTGAATGACCAATTCCTGTCATCTCTCTAAATAGATATAAGTGAAGCAAGAGAGTTTAATTCTTTCTACAAAAGATATGCCCACACTCTAACAAATATAAGTGAAGCAAAAGAGGGCGGTTTTCTATGTGAAGAGAAACATGCAATTCAAACTTCCAAATGATATAAGCGAAGCACATGAAGCATTCTATAAAGCCATACTCAAAAGATATAAGTGAAGTGCAAAGAGAATTCTATAAATCAACCAAGGACTATCTCATACCAGCATGGTGCATATAATAAAAGTGAAAACTAAATGCAAAAGACGCTCCAAGATTGCACATATTGCATGAAAGAAACGAATCCGAAAATATACCAATACTTGTTGAAGAAAGATGGGATGCCTTCTGGGGAATCCCCAAGCTTAGATGCTTGAGTCTCCTTGAATATTTACTTGGGGTGCCTTGGGAATCCCCAAGCTTGAGCTCTTGCCTCTCTTTCTTCTTCTCACATCGAGACCTCCTCGATCTTCGAACACTTCATCCACACAAAGCTGAACAGAAAAATCGGTAAGATCCATTAGTATAATAAAGCAAATCACTACTCTAAGTACTGTTGCAAACCAATTCATATTTTATTTTTGCATTTTAGCTACTTTAATATAACTTTTCCATGGCTTAATCCACTGATATAAATCGATAGTTTCATCAAAACAAGCAAACTATGCATCAAAAACAGAATCTGTCTAAAATAGAACAATCTGTAATAATCTGAACATTCACCATACCTCTGGTACTCCAACAATTCTACCAAAATTAGGAAAAACAAACAATTTGTATATAAAGAAAGTGCAAAAATATTCAAAACCGTTTGACATTCCAGGAAAAAATGTAAAATCGTGCACTACAGCCAAAGTTTCTGTCCTCCACCGCACAAACCAACAAGCAATCTAAAACATCCTAAAGGCAAACCTTGGCACATTATTTTTATTTTAAACTTTATAAAAGCACACAACAGAAATAAATGACTCTCTAAAACTTCCGGGTTGTCTCCCTGGCAGTGCTTTCTTTAAAGCCATTAAGCTAGGCATATAGTGCTCAAGTAATGGATCCACCCGGATCCCAAGGTATATCAAAGCCAATTTTAATTAACAATGATTTGTGATTTAGTAGTGAGAACAAAGTAACATATATCATGTAATGACGAAGTCTACCTCTCTTCCTATGCATCGGCATGTCATAAAAGAACAATTCATGCACACATAGAAAGGCCAGTGCATAGTATAAACAGTTTCTTGCAATTTTATCGTGTTGGAAACATAGAGAGGTGGAGATGTAGTTCCTCTCTCATAATAATTGCAAGTAGGAGCAGCAAGCACATGCATATTACATTCATCAAAATCATCATGTGCAACGGTAAAATGCAACCCATCAACATAATCCTTAATAAGAGCAAACTTCTCTAATATAGTGTAGTTTGGAGAATTCAAAAAGATAATAGGACTATTATGTGTGGGTGCAATAGCAACAACTTCATGTTTAACATAAGGAACTCTAGAAAGTTCATCACCATAAGCATCATTCATATTGACATCATGGCCACAAGCATAGCAAGCATCATCAAAAAGGGATATTTCAAGAGAATCAACGGGATCATAACAATCATCATCGAAATCATCGTTCGGTAAGCATGAAGGGAAATTAAACAATGTATGAGTTCAAACTCTCATTAGAAGGTGGGCACGGGTGATCAATCCGCTCTTCCTCCGTTTGTTCTTCACTCTCCTCCTCATCTTTTTCATCCAATGAGCTCACAGTTTCATCAATTTCTTCTTCCATAGACTCCTGCAAAATATTAGTCTCTTCTTGGAAAGCGGAGGAGTCCTCAATATATGGTTTAACATAGGCATTAGAAGCATAATTATCATAACAATATTTAAGTATGGCAAAATTTTCAGATTTGTGAAGAGTAGCATCATACTTTCCAATCAAAGAAGCAATTTCATAAGCACCCTTAAAAGCAATAAATTCTTCAATTTGTTGAACATCATAGAAATTATAAACACCCTTAGAATACGAAGATACTATTCCATTATCACTAAACTTACATTGGTAGGGAAGGTGTTTCTTAGGGTCTTCAGAACAACAAGTAAAATCATAAATTTCACATAAATTCCAGGCATAGCATTACAAACGATGAATTTGATCCAATATAAGTTTCCCTTTTGAGATAAGCGGTGTCACACATAACAAGCATGCTCATCTAAAGATTTTCCCTCAACTAAGCTAGTTGGGGTTTCAGCACGAGCACATAAGGATCGAAGATGATCCAGGTAAAAAGCTTTAGGAGTGTGATAGATTTTGAGTGGTTCTTCAACCATTGGTGTAGCAGGTACAACAATTTTTTTGGTATTTTGCGTTTCCCACCCATAACTAAAGCTAGAAAACAAATTAGAACAGCAAATAAAAATTACTTAGTGATAAAGCAAACAAGCACACACGAGAATATTCACCCCATGCTATTGCTCCCCGGCAACGGCGCCAGAAAAAGGTCTTGATAACCCACAAGTATAGGGGATCAATTGTAGCCGCTTTCGATAAGTAAGAGTTTCGAACCCAACGACGAGCTAAAGGTAGAACAAATATTCCCTCAAGTTCTATCGACCACCGATACAACTCTACGCACGCTTAATGTTCGCTTTACCTAGAACAAGTATGAAACTAGAAGTATTTTGTAGGTCTTTTTGGATAGGTTTGCAAGAATATAAAGAGCACGTAAATAAAAAGTAGGGGCATTTTAGATAAAGAATCAATTAAGTAAATATAACGAGTGTGGAAAAGTGGTGGTAGGAGTTGCGAAATTGTCCCTAAGAAATTTACTACTTTACTAGACCGATAACAAGTTTTATGTGGGAGAGGCCACTGCTAGCATGTCATCCTTGACTTGGAATTCTATGCACTTATGATTGGAACTATTAGCAAGCATCCGCAACTACTAACGTTCATTAAGGTAAAACCCAACCATAGCATTAAGATATATTGGTCCCCCTTCAATCCCGTATGCATCAATTTCTATGCTAGGTTGAAGCTTCTATCACTCTTGCGCTCCAATACATAGTCCTACACTACAAAAAAAGACACATCCGTGACATTTTGGGCCGAGCGAGTTTTTTTCTGTCATACTTATGACACTTCTATGACAATAATTGTGACAAAACACGGTATCATCATAGATGTGGTGGGGTCCTACTTCTATGACAAAAAATCATGACAGAAAATGGGCTTTTCATCCAGGGCGGGCTGGCGATGCGGCTGCATGACATTTTTTGGGCCGTCCATGATAGAAAAAACCATGGTAGAAGCGAGGGCGAGGAAAATATTGGGGTGTTCCCGGTTACGGTGGGTGGTCGGGGCCGAGCGATGCGCGTTTCTCTCGTACACGCACGCGCATGGGTGCGAGGTGTTGGGCTCTAACTGAACCCAAGCCAGGCGTTGGGCTCTAACTGAACCCGAGCGATTGCACTGCAGGCTACGCGTTACTGAACCCGAGAGCGATCGATGGCTGATAACTGAACCCGATCGAGCGATTCCTTCGCTACTGCCGCTAACTGAAGCCGATCTATGCTGCCTCTGGATGAACAGTGAGCGTTGCTGGGGGGGTTGGATGAACAGTTCCCGGTGGGGGTGGATGAACAGGACCCCGATCGATGGAGCCGGTTCGGGATGGATGAACAGGACCCCGTGGAGGGCAGGATGAACAGGACCACCCCGTGGAGGGTAGGATGAACAGTAGACGGTGGAGGGCTAGATGAACAATAGCCCGTGGAGGGGCGGTTGAATAGGAGCCCATGGAGAGGACTGATTGAACAGTAGCCGGTGGAGTAGCGCGCGGTGGAGGCTGGCTGAATAGGAGCCCGTGGATGAACAGTCACAGGTGGAGGCTAGAGGAGGTCGACGGTGGATGAACAGTAGCCCGTGGAGGCTGGAGGGGGTCGACGGTGGAGATGAACAGTATTCCGTGGAGTCCTGTTTTGCGGTGCGCCACAACCCTCCCAATGAACAAGACCCCCGTTTCGACCATAGCGCTCCAACACAAGTTCGTTTCCTCTGTTTTGCGGTACGCCACAACCCTCTCGATCAACAGGACCCCGTTTCGATCGTAGGAGGTCCGTTTCCTCCGTTTGCGGTACGGCAGACCCCTTCCAATGAACAGGATCCCGTTTCGACCGTGGCCGGTCGAACACAAGGCCGTTTCCTCCGTTCTGTGGTATGCCAGGCCTCGTTTCCGTCGGCTGTTCCATCCAAGCCCTCCCGATGAACACAACGACGCATTCCGTTCTGACCCAGCCGGTTGGCTCCCCATGAACACAATGGCGACGTTGTTTCTCCGTTCCGACCCAGCCATGTACACGAGCCCTGGCCGTACGTATGCATGAGTAGGCATTCGAGACCCTGCCCATATGTATGTACATGGCCGTATTTTCTTTCTTGCACACTGGCCATTGTACGTACGCGTACATGCTACGTGCGCGCCTCTACTATGACACGTGCGCACCTCTACATCGACCAGTATGCACGTACACATTCGTGACCAGAATGACAAAGCTACATACGCTTCGACCAGGTGGGTCCCGACTGTCAGGCACTTCCTTGCGTGCGAAGATGTAGCTGGTGGGTCCCAGCAGTCAGGGGGGCGAATCGTTTTTTTGCCCAGAGGCACTTCCTTGCATGCGAAGATGTAGTTGGTGGGTCCCAGCAGTCAGGGGGAAACATTTTTTTCGCGAAATACGGTGGCCCGTCCGGTGGGTCCCCGCTATCAGGTGGAGGAATAATTATTTTGCACGTAATAAGGAGGCACTTCCTTGTTGTGGCCGTGACCCAGCTGTCAGCCTCTCCACGTACAGTCCACATCCGATGGAAGCCGTTCCTTGACAACGTTGACCACACCGCGCCGAGAGAACCAGGGCGGTGGACGATGGCGAGGCCTAGGAAGGGGACGACACGGAGCCGGGGAAGACACGGCAGTGGAAGCCCGCGCGAAGAGGAGTACGAGGGTTCACTGGTTCGATTGCGGTGTGAGGTTGCCATCACCGCAGGGCCTGGCCAGCGGTGGGAATAGTAGGGGGCGGTGAGGCCTCCACGGCATCACAGCCGGCCACGGGAAGCAGGAGCATGCGGCATGACCGGCGCTGCTTTAGGCGGCTGGATCAAGAAGACCAGAGGTTGAAGAAGCACTACGGCCATTGGATGGACATCGTACGGTCACTGGAGCTAGAATCGTTCATATTGACTAAGTTGACAAAGCACTCCGTCCCCGTCAACTTAGTAGGCCCACAAGTCAGCCTCCCACCAAGGTGGGTCCCAACTAGCAGGGGGAGTATTCATTTTTTTGTGCGTAATAAGGAGGCACTTCCTTGCGTGCGAAGATATAGCTGGTGGGTCCGACCTGTCAGCGGTGGGAACGTTTTTTTGCGAAATACAGAGACCCTTCCAGTGGGTACCAGCTGTTAGGTGGAGGAATCATTATTTTGTGCGTAATAAGGATGCATTTCCTTGTGTGCGGCTGTGGACCCAGCTATCAACCTCTCCACGCACAGTCTACTTCCGATGGTGTCGTTCATTGACCATCTTGACCACTCCGCGCCGAGCGCATCCAAGGTGGTGGACGACGGCGAGGCCCCGGACAACAATGAGCCAAAGATGGGAAGACGTGGGAGTAGAGTCATAGACGGAGAGGTGTGCGAGGGTTAACTGGTTCTGGTGTGGTGTGGTTCGGCAGTCGGCGAAGAAGAATAGGAGGTGTGGAGGGGTGGAGGGATGGCCTGGCCAACGGTGGAGTAGCGCTTCACAATGAAGTGTGCTAAGCAGAGCTGCTAGCAGCAGTAGGCGGGAGCAGGTGGTCCCGGCAGCGCTGGAGGAAGAAGACAAGAGATTCAAGATGGATGCCGGTCGTTGGATGTAAATCCAATGGCTAACGATGTCAGAATCATTTGTTGACTAAGTTGACAATGACTTGCATTGGCTTAGGCCTATTGGCCCACACTTCAGCCTCCAAAAATGTGGCACGTATTCAACCCATTTTTCAGAATTTACAGTCTTTTTTTGCGGGGTAGAATTTACAGTCCATTTGATCTTTTTTTGAATTATAGTCCATTAGCTGGGCTGGGTGAACAAATAATGTAGCGTCCATGAGGCCCATTTATGTTTTTCCTAAAAAAATACAGGCCATTTGCACTTTCTCGAAATACATGATTTTGCTAGGCTGATTCTAATTATAATGTTGTGGTGGGCGCAACAATGTTATCAAAAAATAAATAGGGGCTGAGCATTTTGTTATATATATATATTTAAATAATAAGTGATTTATTATTACATTGGTCCTTAAATCTTACCAAGCTTTTGTACACAATCACCATGATTTTCGTTGCCAAAAATCTCCAGGATTTTATTGTTAAGAAATTATTTTTATAAGTTAGCAAGATGTGGGATATTGTTTTCTTACATATGTAAGTATCTGTTAAATATATGATGACAATAAGAATAATATATAATAACATATAAAATAATTTAAATATATATAATATAGTTAGAAGGGAAAAATAAGTTGGACCAGGCGTTCCTATTCTTATATAGAAAATAGAACAGACCTCTGCCATTTCTTCAAAAAAATTACATAAATTGGGCTGCCAATGTTTTAGGAAATATAAAACCTCGGATGGGAGGTCCATAGGCTGGTCGATACATAACGGCCCTCAAGAAAATACAAACAGGCCTATGGACCTCCCATCCGAGGTCATGGGCTGCGCATGTTAAAAAAGAAAGCCTAGACGGGGCAGCCCAAATCCTAGCTGATACTTGCTGCCCCAGTGATAATAAATGATACCTGCCAGCTCCCCGGCTTCGTTGTGAATTTATCTCCTATAGTAACTACGTTGAAGCACCTAAAAAATGTAACTATGTTGACAAACCCATGGGCCCAATGTCAATATAGCATTAGGAGGAAGTATTTTTTTGATGAGGCACTTGCTTGCGTACGGCCATAGACCTGGTGGGTCCCGACTGTCCGCCTCTCCACGTACAGTCCTATCCAGATTCCTCTCGTTTGTTCAGCATGTTCACAACGACAGACAACAGCGTCGCGGCGAGCGCACAAAGGCGCAGGAGGAGATCCGACCACCTGAGGAAGTGCCTTATTAGTAATGAAACAACTGAACTAGCCCAGTGGCCGAGTGACACTACCCAACAACTGTTCCTCCCGGGTTCGATTCCACCTGTGCAGAGAAAATATCTCCAAAATATTTTCCTCTGCCTTTATTGACATATGGGTCCCAATTGTCATCTACGCACACCACGTCCTACACTTGCCAAAACTTCGTCCCTCGTTTTCTCTGTTTTTCGCACACTCGATATTGTGTGGGTATTCTGAAAATAGCATATATTTTTGACTGTGCATCATATGAAGATGTGCTATGCATGAATGTTGATCAGCATGATGTTAACTGGCTGGTAGTTCCAGTTTTGACCATGAATAAAACTTCCAGCATGATGTTAATACTGTTTGAAAAGGCCATGTTAATATAAATGCTCTGCCTCTGAAAGTTATAGTTTCTTATCTGAAACTGAACTTGGAGTTTCTTATCTGAAACTAAAACTTTCAGTTTCTTCTTTGAGAATCAAATTGTTTGCACTTTTATACTCCTATGAAACTACATTTTTTTAAGTGCTAAAAATAGATCTCTAGAATTCATAAAAATACTTCATATGCTCAATACTGCAAATCTGAAATTCAAAAGACATGCATATCTGAAAGTACTCTCAAAATACACAACACAAAACACAATTCACAACCTGCAAATACTAACAACCCTAAGCTCCTCCTGACAATTCACAACCTGCCCGACTATTCCTCGGCGGCAGACAGCCGCCCCGTGAGACGATGTGAACGGCGAGGGAGAGGATGGCGGGGAAGTGTCATCGGGCAAACTGTTTTTCTCCTCTTGCAGTTGGGTTCGGTCGACGAAGACTCTACCAACTCGCTCTAGCACGACACCCTCACAAACGGCACCCTATAGATGCTCGATCCTTCAATCTCTGGTGGATGCTCCATCTGGGATCGATACTCCCATCACCGCTCCCTCACGATCGGATTTGGTGAATCTACTTGCTCCATGGCCCAGAGGAGCAGCTCTATGTACTCACGCACAACTCCCTCCGGGAGTATCGCCGCCTTTTCGCTCTGTTGCAGATATTTGGCCATGGATGTCGCCGTCGCCGCTAGTTGGTCCTTGTTGTCAAACCAAGACTGTATCTCCAACATCCTAGCTAGCTTCACAGGGTCGGCATCTGCGATCCTCACGTATCGGTTGTACTCCTCCTTCGATCTACTTCTCCACAGCACGTTCACTCGCCGGCGGTGGTTTTTGAATGGAAGAGGAGAGGAGCAGCACTAGTTTTGGTTTAGAACGGGAGAGGAGCGATGCTGGTTTTGGATTGGAACAGGAGAGGAGGGGCGGTGGTTTGGAAGAGGAGAGGAGCGGCACTAGATTTAGATTGGAACAGGAGAGGAGCGGGGGTGGTTTAAGAGGAGAAGAGCGGAAGAGCAGCACTGGTCTTGGAAATATTTTTTTTGTTTTGCGTATTTTGGGTCAAAGTTTGACCATGTACTGTATTTGGCAAGAAAAATGTGAATGCATGTCACCAAAAATTGTATCGTTTAGTTCGTATCTGAATGTACTTTCAAATTATATTATTTTTGCAACGTATAACATATATTTTATTTGCGAAAATCATGGTCAATTATGACCCAGAATAAAAGGGAGACTAGTTAATGTGGGGTCACTTTCTTAATTAAAGGTTTAATTGATTTTGATTTTGATCCAGTCACAACGCGCCGACCCTCTCGTCCAATCCTAAATCGCTGCCGCACGCTCCTCTCCCTCTTCTCCATTGCAAACCACCTCCTCTCCTCTCCATCATCTCCATTCCAAAACCAATGTCTCGCCTCTCCCTCTTCTCCATTGCAAAACCACCTCCTCTCTCCTCGGACGAGGATCTATGGAGGGGATGCAGCAGCGAATCAGGCAGATCACCAGCGGCGACCAGGAAAAGTTAGCCAGGTTGAAGGAGATCCTTACTTGGTTTGACAATGAGTGGGAGATTTCGAGGATGGGGCTTTTTCCGTGCGGTAGGCAGGGCAGTTCCGCCTAGTCGGTTCGACAGAGACGCGAGAAGATGAGGGAGTAGGCTGCTGCAAACGCAGGGCTGTGTGAATTGACAGTGAGTTACTATTAGACAGGTGGGGCCCGGTGATTTGACTTGCCATTATCATTTTAACTACGGCGCTACGACCGGCTTGAGTCTCCCGATTCCTCACCACCTCCATACAGGTGCCTCTCCTGATGCTCCACCATGTAGAGACTGGCTCTTGCTTGAGAGCCCACTCCTCCACTTTTTCCTTGCCTCTTTCCCCCACATATGCAAAAATGCCATGTAAAGCGGGCTTATAGCCCACTATTGTACTTGATCCTACAGGTGCTAAGCCTGCCACATAGGCATAAAGTCTAATGTGGCAAGTTAATTAAGAAGAGAGAGACTAGTTTGGTGACCCCAGGAAGAAATGGTGATAAGCGCGTGTACCTAGATGAAGCAAACTTAGCAACAAAAAACTAAGAACCTATGCATTGGGGACTTAAGTTGCTAAGCCATTTAATGCCCATAACACCTCATCTAAGGCTACTTCCAATGCATTGTTTCTTACATGAGGTGCTAAGTGCATTATAAACCTTAGCAACTAGTCTCCTTAATGCATAGGTTCTTAGCTTTTGTAGCTAAGCTTCCCTCATTGAATTGTTTAACAATTAAACTTCATCATCCATTGGTTGAAAGTCATTTTGCATTGGTCCACGTGCTTAGCACCGTTTCCTCCTGGGGTCACCATAATGCCCTCTGTCCTTTTTAATTGCTTTGCCACATCACTTTCTTGCCTATGTGGCATCCTTAGCACCTGTACACCATGGAGCACTGGGAAGGGCCTAAGCACCATTTCATTGGAAGAGGTTACTCCTTCGCAAATGCAATAAATACTACAAAGAAAGAGATAGAGAGAAGTAAACAAAATAATACTCTCATAGCCAACCTTATAGCTAACCTTGTTGTATGAGTGACTAAGTGATGACTATGTATGACATCCAACATCAGATAGCCTAACGCATCGTGTTAAATCTCCAAGGCGTGACCGCGCGAGCGAGGCGACGGTCGTGGTAGGCGCGGCCATGATACGGGCTGCTGGTAGCCCTTGGATCTGAGATCGAACGGTCGCATGCTAAGTTGCTGAAAATTTGCAGAATAACCCTCTAGGATAGGATATTCACCCATAGGTCTAGAATCACGCTGTGCAACCGTTCAATCTCAGATCCAAGGGCTCTCGGAAGCCCGTATCATGGGAGAATGGAAAGCTTCGTATCACCTGTAATTTTCCCGACACTTGACATGACATCAAAAGCCATTTAATTGGGCGTCGACTAGACATGACATCTAATTGGGCCCCCATAGTACTGTACATGAATCCATTTATCCACCAGGCAAGCCACTACCCTCCCATTCGCACACACCCCCCACTCGACATTCACTACACCACAACACTTGATTGGGGGCAGTTAACTGCCGGGAGAAATATCAGAACTGGGGCAAACCATCTGCCGGGGATCGTGTTACTGCCGGCAGAAGTACTTAAAGGCGAAAAAACTGCCGGGAGAAATACATACAAGAAGGCACTAATTAAGGTCACCCTATCTGCCAGCACAATGAAACCCTGGCCCGTAGTCTGCCGGGAGGCCCATAGCAGGAGATCTAAAGTTATTGGGCCAAGCGCGCGAAGAAGCCCAAACTGTTCGCACCAAAAGAAATATAGCCGCCGGCCCGACCAGTTTCCCCCAAACCGAACCCTCGTCCCCAACCCTCCTTCCCAATCAACGCCGCCGCCGCCACGACCAAGCCCTCCACCGCCGAGCCCCTCCGCCCACGACGGCGACTTCCGCCACCGACTCCCTCCGCGCACGACGGCGACTTCCACCACCGACTCCCTCCGCCACAGGTTGCTACCATACTCATCCTCGCCAAGGTCGACATCGAGCGCCACCAGTTCGCCGCACCTACTGCCGCTCCTCTGATCCTTGGTCCCCGCACGAGCTCACGCGCAGCAAGCACGCGCCACTCCCCCATGGCATCATCGCCGCGGCCTATCCCCAGCGCCGCCCCTGCTGCTGGCCCTCATCGGCCGAGCGCCTCACAGCTGGTCCGCCGGCCGACCTCCGTCCGCCTATGCGCCCATGGACGGCTTCCATCCCCCGACTCTGGTCATCGACGCCTCGCCTAGCCTGCGCCATGGCCCTTGGCCGCTGCACCGCCACCGCGTCGGAGATTCGTCGTCCTTTCCCTAGGTCGCTCCAGGAGCTCGAGGCCCAGCATTGCCCCAGATCGGCCAACTCCCAAGCCTCCTCCACCGCCTGCTGCTGCTTTGCTCCTCCGGCGGCTGCAGCAAGAGCCATTCCTGCTGTTGGCGCTCTCCACTGACTACGAGTCCGAAAAATCAATCGCAAAGTAAGCCTTTCATGATGCATTCTTTTTTTGGCAGCATGATGTATGTATGGATTGTATGAACCAGAAAAAAACATTTGAGTTGGATTGATGTATGTGCAGGAGCTTGGGGTCATCTCTCGTGCAATGCACTCTATTTGATTTGGTTTTGATGTATGACTGTATGACAGATTGACCCTCTCAAGTCCCACTTATGCCTTTTTAAATTATAGATCAAATTGACGAATACATTCAGTTTCTTTTGGATGATGCACCTAAATACAGTCAAGTGTGTAGTGATTAGAAATTTTGTATACTTATCCATTGCAGCAAATGCCTGAATTTTGTGTTAGTCATGCATGGGAGTGTGAATCTGTAACGGGATTTTTTTTGCTTCATCTAATCTTTTCAATGCACAACGTACAGGTGAGGCTATAACTAATGGGAATAATAGCTAAAAATGCAACAAACATATCTGGAAATGAAGCAGGGAAGATATAAGAGAAGTTGTTGAAGTAGAGAAGCGGCATACCGTGAAGGGCACGAGCTATTGCACGAGGAGTTCACAGAGCCACTGCATGGTTTTTCTTCTGAGGTATATATGTTGTAAGCATGCTGTTTCTAAGAGATGGGCCTTCTCATTGGCTTTACTTTGTGTTGCTTCTGTAGATAGTCTTAGATATGTCGTATGTCGGAGGAAGGCTCATGCTAGTGGGCATGGCTGGCTCTGAGAAAAGCTGCAGGACAAATTGGACATGAAGCCAAATCTGAGCTGTGCATTTTTACGGAACATTATAGTTGAATGTTTTTTGAGTTTCTCTTTGAAAAAATTATTGGCATTTGTTGCAGCTAAGCTAACTAATGAGAAGCAAATTGCAAATTCAGTTAATATTTCTTTTGCACATCTGCTTCATAACACTGATTAGTCTTGCGCAGACATGAAGAATTAATCAAGGGAACATGACACTGATGCAGGTGGTGGAGTTGATTGCCAACAGTGAACCACGTGTTCCATTCTCGGACACCAAGCTCACAATGTTATTTCGGGTACGTGATAACCACAATACCACATGTCATTTCTATACATCTTCCTCTTATCAGTACTTAGCTCAAAGCTTATGTCCCTTCAATGGAATTTCAGCAATGTGCTACTCTATTAATGAATATTGCCTCCGTTCGGAAATACTTGTCCTAGAATAGTTGTATTTCTAGGACAAGTATTTCCGGACGTAGGTAGTATTTATTTTTTCCGAGACATGTTGGCATTTTTATTCCTTAGGAGCCATATATTAAATAACCTTTGTACTTAGATGTATTTTAGGATTACAAATTAAAAGTTAGTAAAGCATGAACACTAATAGTCAGTGTAGTTTCTGTTCCTTTGCAGATTGTACAGACCTTTATTTTTACTTACACTACAGAATAACAATGTATAACTGAAGTGTTAACTTGGATTTATTGTGTCCTTTAAATTTCATAAGGTGGGGAAGGAGGAGATGCGAACAATGTGTGGACGAAGATGGCGACTTGCATTCGTAAGGTGGCCTCAGAGGAGCTTGGAGTGTCCCGGAGAAGGAGAAGCGAAGATAAGGATACCTGGTGGTGGAATGATGATGTCCAGAAGGCGATTAAAGAGAACAAAAATTGCTTCAAACGCCTATACCTGGATAGGAGTGCAGACAACATAGAGAAGTACAAGATGGTGAAGAAGGCCACAAAGCGAGCTGTTGGTGAAGCAAGGGGTCGGGCATATGAGGACCTCTACCAACGGTTAGGCACGAAGGAAGGTGAAAGGGACATCTATAAGATGGCCAAGATCCGAGAAAGGAAGACGAGGGACATTGGCCAAGTCAAATGCATCAAGGATGGAGCAGGCCAACTCTTGGTGAAGGGCGAGGAGATTAAGCATAGATGGCGGGAGTACTTCGACAAGCTGTTCAATGGGGAGAATGAGAGTTCTACCATTGAACTGGACGACTCCTTTGATGAGACCAGCATGCATTTTGTGCGGCGAATCCAGGAGTCTGAGGTCAAGGAGGCTTTAAAAAGGATGAAAGGAGGCAAGGCGATGGGCCCTGATTGTATCCCCATTGAGGTGTGGAAAGGTCTCGGGGACATAGCGATAGTATGGCTAACCAAGCTTCAACCTCATTTTTCAGGCAAACAAGATGCCAGAAGAATGGAGACGGAGTATATTAGTACCAATCTTCAAGAACAAGGGGGATGTTCAGAGTTATACTAATTACCGTGCAATTAAGCTGATGAGCCATACAATGAAGCTATGGGAGAGAATCATTGAGCACCGCTTAAGAAGAATGACAAGCATGACCAAAAATCAGTTTGGTTTCATGCCTGGGAGGTCGACCATGGAAGCCATTTTCTTGGTACGACAACTTATGGAGAGATATAGGGAGCAAAAGAAGGACTTGCATATGGTGTTCATTGACTTGGAGAAGGCCTATGATAAGATACCGCAGAATGTCATGTGGTGGGCCTTGGAGAAACACAAAGTCCCAGCAAAGTACATTACCCTCATCAAGGACATGTACGATAATGTTGTGACAAGTGTTCGAACAAGTGATGTCGACACTGATGACTTCCTGATTAAGATAGGACTGCATCAGGGGTCAGCTTTGAGCCCTTATCTTTTTGCATTGGTGATGGATGAGGTCACAAGGGATATACAAGGAGATATCCCATGGTGTATGCTCTTTGCGGATGATGTGGTGCTAGTTGATGATAGTCGGACGGGGGTAAATAGGAAGTTAGAGTTATGGAGACAAACCTTGGAATCGAAAGGGTTTAGGCTTAGTAGAACTAAAACCGAGTACATGATGTGCGGTTTCAGTACTACTCAGTGTGAGGAGGAGGTTAGCCTTGATGGCCAGGTGGTACCTCAGAAGGACACCTTTCGGTATTTGGGGTCAATGCTGCAGGAGGATGGGGGTATTGATGAAGATGTGAACCATCGAATCAAAGCCGGATGGATGAAGTGGCGCCAAGCTTCTGGCATTCTCTGTGACAAGAGAGTGCCACAAAAGCTAAAAGGCAAGTTCTACAGGACGGCGGTTCGACCCACAATGTTGTATGGCGCTGAGTGTTGGCCGACTAAAAGGCGACATGTTCAACAGTTAGGTGTGGCGGAGATGCGTATGTTGAGATGGATGTGTGGCCACACGAGGAAGGATCGAGTCCGGAATGATGATATACGAGATAGAGTTGGGGTAGCACCAATTGAAGAGAAGCTTGTCCAACATCATCTGAGATGGTTTGGGCATATTCAGCACAGGCCTCCAGAAGCCCCGGTGCATAGTGGACGGCTAAAGCGTGCGGAGAATGTCAAGAGAGGGCGGGGTAGGCCGAATTTGACATGGGAGGAGTCCGTTAAGAGAGACCTGAAGGATTGGAGTATCACCAAAGAGCTAGCTATGGACAGGGGTGCGTGGAAGCTTGCTATCCATGTGCCAGAGCCATGAGTTGGTTGCAAGATCTTATGGGTTTCACCTCTAGCCTACCCCCAACTTGTTTGGGACTAAAGGCTTTGTTGTTGTTGTTGTTGTTGTTGTTGTTGTTGTTTAAATTTCATTTAAGTTCTTGAAAGCTATTCTTGAAACATATGTCCAGAGCTATCATATTTACTCCATTTACTCTCCTTTTAAACACTTATGTGAATGATGATTGGAGCCTCATGCATGGATACGTAATGATCTCATCAGATATATTCTTCATGCTTGATTTTGCTGCAGGTTTACTACAGAGGTAACTAGCTGATTGCGTTCATATTCCATCCAGTATCCTAATTGTTTTGTATGTTCATTCTGATATTCTACAGGTTCCTGGAAGATTCACAAGTTGCTGGAGCTTTGGAAGACCCACAAGTTGCTGGAGTTTTGGAAGACCTACAAGTTGATGGAGTGTTAATCAATATGCAATATTCCTTGTTTGTTTGTTGGACCTGGGATATTGCCAGCTTACTCTACTAATTTTGGTCGTTCTTTTTTTTGGCACATAAGTCATTGTATGCCTGTTTTGTATGTGAAGCACAATTTCTCTATAACTTAGGTAAATTTTCTTGTGTGGTACAATGTGCTTATATATGTTTGTCTCATGTATAAATCTAGAAAAAATGAATTTTGTCTGTTCAAGTTTATTGAATAAAGTTTAGGTTCTGTATAAAGGAAGGAACATATTGTGATTGAATATTAAATAACGCAGATGTTGCCTAGAATGGCCTAGAACAAAACATGAGGGCAAACTATCTGCTGGGTAAACTTGTTTGTGCCAGCAGTTTAACTGCCGGCAAGTTCATCCTTCGGGGCAGGGAAACTGCCGGGAATAGTTATCTGCCGGGAGAAGTTATTGCCGGTAGCCGTTCTCGTGGCAGTTCTTTCTGCCGGGAGAAATCCTCTCCCGGCAGTTTACCTGCCCCCTCAAGTGCTTTCTCCCGGCAGTTTTATTGCCCCCGCATTGGTGTTGTGGTGTAGTGATTTTTACAATCGATAAACCGCTCCTAGTCGCCCCGTCCTTTCACATTACGGCAGTTCCACTAATCCTAACCCTCCTCCCAAATCCATGGCGTCCCAAATCTCCAAGATCAGCGATGAGTACAAGGTTAGAACCATCATCGGCGATGAGTTCGACGTCATCTACACCTGTTCTTCCACAACAGTGAAAGAATGCCTTGCTCACTTCAAAGGCATGTTCGAAAAGTCAAATGATGAGTGGGTCGCTGGGCTAGATGTTGATTACACCACAGTCCTGGGAAGAGAGAAGAAACTAAAGGAGGCAAAGAAGAAGAAGCCCGCCGTGATCCAGGTTTGCGTGCATGACTTATGCTTGGTCTACCACATATGCCATGCCGACATTGAGTGCGAGGAATTTAAGGACTTCCTCAAGGGCGGCCGAGTCAAATTCGTTACTGTAGACTTTAGGAACGACAAGGAAGTCCTAGGTCAGATAGGCCTCGTTGTAGGCGACCCCTTCGACCTCCGGAAGGAAGGGCTAGTGCCCTCCCTTGACCAGCCTTCAATGCTGAACCTGGCAGGAGCCACGGTTCATCCTATGTACGGTAAACTGAAGAAAGCTCTGCACACATTTCATCGTGCATGGCAGTGGACTGTACTAGATATAGACCACATCCACTACGCTGCAATGGATGTCTACCTTTGTTTCAATATCTACAAAGGTTGGATGAAGAGCAAGAGCCAAGTGTGCGGTTCAAGCAAAGAAGTATCGCCCAAGAGGAAGAGGGACAAGGACGAAGTCGAGGACGTGGACGAGGACTCCAAGTAAGGTGGTAGTGTCGTTGCTCATGGTGGTTCTAATGCAGTGTCTACCGGATTAGTTGCTTAGTTTAATTTCTGGTGTGCTTAGTTTTATTTGAGGGGTGTGTTGTGCTGAGCCCCCAGCAGAACTATGTTATTTTTCTTCTCATTATATTTCGTACATTTCATCTTTTAGTTGGTATAGTACTACCACTCGTTTCTTGACATTATATACGTACAATATATATGGCCAACATCATATAGCCAGCAGTTTAGTTGTCAAAGAATTTCAGGGTGCTTAGTTTTGTCAAAGAATTCCAGGGTGCTTAGTTTTATTTGAGGGGTGTGTTGTTCTGGACACCATTAACTTATCATTGTGAGAATCGGCTTATTTTTGTCATGTAACATGGTCAACGGGTTTGACGTGAAAATAAGAATGTCTAATGGCATTTCTGAGCAAACATCTAACTTAACAATGGCATTTTTTAGATATCTAATTGCATTTTTTGAGCAGGCATCTCACGGATCGATGGCATTTTTTGCTGTCCGATTTGGAAGGCGCACACATTAACAATCAACAAAGTCATTTTGGAACAAGTGCTATCACGTTACAATCGGAAACAAAAGTATTACTGAAACCGTGGGCGTTCTATTTCCCATTTACGTGCCGCCACGTGTCCCCTTTTTTATTAGCTAGGAGGCGCCGTGCAGGGTAGCTATTTGAGTACAGGAGGCATGCCATCAGACCCCTGCGCGTGCTTATCGGGAGGAGAGCCCTTTGACCTCCATCTGCCGTCCACCTCTCTCCCAAGGTCTCCATTAATGGCGCTCGAGCCTCTGTTTAATGGCGTGGCAATGTCTCACTCGACTGAGATTAAGAGAGAAAAAAGAAAATCTGGAAAGAAAATTTTGCACGGATCTTGATGTAAGATCCGACGGACCTATATAGCATCTACTGTGACTTAAAGCAAGACTGATGAATATATATAAGGACGACGAGAGTGGATAATAATTGTCTTACATAATTAGGAAGATAATTAAAAAACCACATGCGGCTGCGCCCGAAATACACAAGGGAAAAAGAAGAAGGAAGACACATACAACGATCTGGCTCGCTGATCTCTACTTCCTTTATGTGCCGCAGGTCGTGGAGACTAGTTCTCGTGGCAGGCGATGATCTCTTTCATCAGTTTCATGTCCTTAATACGCTGCTTGGCAGCATCCATGGATTCCTCCACCAACCTGTTGCGCTTGATGCAGAGCATGGCATTCTCGTCCATAAGTTTCTTGATGATGACGCCCGTCTTCTGCAACACGACAGCGGTCTCCTCCTCCTGCTTCACTCTTCCGGCGATCTTCGCCCTTAGCAGGTCGTGCTCGCCCCGGAGCTTCGCATTGCCCTCCCTCAGTTGCCGGATGATGCCAGTAGCCTCGTCCTGCATCCTTGCCCAGCTGGAGATCTGATCCATCTGGCTATGGACTATCGCATGCATGCGCCTGTAAGAGTCCTCGCCTACCCGCGAGAAATTTTCCCAAGTCGTCGCAGTGCGGCGAGACCTCCCTGCTGCTTCGGTTGCGCGGCGGGAAATCTCTGCTGCTTCCACGGCGTGGCTGGACTAGTCTGCTACATCGACGGCGCGGCGGGACCTCCGTGCTGCTTCGGCGGCACGGCGGGACCTCTGTGCTGCTACTGCTGCGTGGCTGGACATGTCGGCTGCTTTCGCGGCGAGGCGGGACATCTCTTGTGCTTCCTCTTCCATGCCCACCTCTCCCTGGTGGAAATCTCTCGACCTAGAACTCACGTTGGCTATGGCTTGACTGACTTGATTGTATTTTGTGGATGAGGAGTTGAGGAGGAATGTGCAGTCATCTTAGCATAGTAGTATTTATAACTGAGTAAGAGTACTACTAATACGCTCCTAAGTGGGAAACCGTTTAGGTTGTGATCAGTGTGAACAGGTTTGCAATTAAATATAGCGTGGTAGTAGTAGTAATTTGGAATGTGACGAGACATGCTCAAAATTTATTGACGGTTCTAGTTTCGAAGTGCGGCACTATTCCCGAATGGCATAACGTCGGCACGTTTTCTCGGCCGTGGTGTAGCATATCCCATGGTACTAGTTCTTTTTCTACTGCTGTGTACGTGCAAAAACTGGCACCGTCGGATACATATCTTATGCTTGGCGTTCGACAGGAATAGCCTCGTGGCGAGCTATAGACTAGTCTTTTTTAGACGCATTACACCAATCTCTCGGGACTTCTTGCACGCACCATCACTGCTCCCTAGGTCGATGCCACCTACATCCAGTTGTACTCTCTCACACACGCACGCACTCATCCTCTCTCACACACGCATTTGTAGCTACGAATTGTAGTGTTCTCAACCATCTGATTGGCTCTATCATAGGTTTCACATTGCTCCTTGGCCTTGAGATTGAGATGTTTTAAACGCGGAGGCTAAGATGGAGGCGTGAGGTTTTGGTTAATGTGCGGGCCGCACACGGAACCAACACGACACAAGCTTCGTCTGCCTGGTACGCATGCAGTCGGGTGAGTTGTCCAAGTATAGACACAACCAGGCCCTCGTTGGTATCCGCGCCTTGACTCTGGCTGGTCATAGTGGAGAGTAACATAGACCAGTTACTAGTCTATGTTACTAGTACCTTCATAGTGGGTAGTGTCATATAGTATATGCATAATTTGGCGACGAGCGCTCTCTATATGTACCACCTTTTTTCTTTAATTACATCTTGTTAGTTTTGCTCCATGGCACTATCCATCGATACTACTACTATACAAATGTATACATTTTTTAAAAGGCTAGAGGGCGGGGCAGTCTAGCTTGGTCCTTTTCACGAGAGGCGAGGGCCTTTGTGATTTGACAGCTCATTACTGATAACCCACAAGTATAGGGGATCGCAACAATTTTCGATAAGTAAGAGTGTCAAACCCAATGAGGAGCTAAAGGCAGAACAAATATTCCCTCAAGTTCTATCGACCACCGATACAACTCTACGCACGCTTGATGTTCGCTTTACATAGAACAAGTATGAAACTAGAAGTACTTTGTAGGTGTTGTTGGATAGGTTTGCAAGATAATAAAGAGCATGTAAATAAAAAGTAGGGGCTGTTTAGATAAAGACACACCTAAATTAGGTTTAGTAGAGAGCTTGTTGTTACGAGAAAGTTATTTGTCCTTAGGCAATTGATAACTAGACCAGTAATCACTATTGCAATTTTATTTGAGGGAGAGGCATAAGCTAACATACTTTCTCTACTTGGATCATATGCACTTATGATTGGAACTGTAGCAAGCATCCGTAGCTACTAAAGATCATTAAGGTAAAACCCAACCATAGCATTAAAGCATCAAGTCCTCTTTATCCCATACGCAACAACCCCCTTACTCGGGTTTGTGTTTCAGTCACTCACGCAACCCACTATAAGCGAATCATGAACGTATAGCAACACCCTACAGCGGGGATCCTCACGCTTGTGCGACACGGAGAGCACCATATGATAGCACCAATAATAAAACATGCAACTCAAACCAATCTTGATCATCAAATAGCCCATAGGACAAAACAGATCATAGGATAGCCATACATCATTGGGAAATAATATATAGCGTTGAGCACCATGTTTAAGTAGAGGTTACAATGGGTAAGAGCGAGGTTACACCGCTGCATAGAGGGGGGAAGAGTTGGTGTTGATGGCGGTGAAGTTGTTGGTGAAGATTGCGGTGATGATGATGGCCCCAAGTGGCACTCCGGCGCCCCCGAAAGCGAGGGGGAGAGAGCCCCCTCCTTCTTCTTCTTCCTTGACCTCCTCCCTAGATGGGAGAAGGGTTTCCCCTCTGTTCCTTGGTCTCCATGGCATGGGAGGGGCGAGAGCCCCTCCGAGATTGGATCTCTCTCTCTGTCTCTCTCTGTTTCTGCGTTCCCAGATTCTTCCCTTTCACCATTTCTTATATTCCCGGAGATCCGTAACTCCGATTGGGCTGAAATTTTAACACGATCTCTATCCGGATATTAGCTTTCTTGTGGTGAAAGAAGGGCATCAACTGCCTTACAGGGTGGCCACGAGGGTCAGGGGTGCGCCCCCCTTCCTCGTGGGCCCCTCGAGCACCGTCTCGCGTGGATTTTTCTTCCCAAAAATCATATTTATTGCAAAAAAATCTCCGTCAGTTTTTATTCCATTTGGACTCCGTTTGATATGGATATTCTGCGAAACAAAAAACATGCAACAAACAGAAACTGGCACTGGGGACTAGATCAATATGTTAGTCCCCAAAATAGTATAAAAAGTTGCCAAAAGTATATGAAAGTTGTAGAACATTGGCATGGAAGAATCAAAAATTATAGATACGACGGAGATGTATTAGCATCCCCAAGCTTAATTCCTGCTCGTCCTCGAGTAGGTAAATGATAAAAAAGATAATTTTTGATGTGGAATGCTACCTAGCATAATCTTGATCACATATCTAATCATGGCATGAATATTAAGATACGAGTTATTCAAAGCAATAGTCTATCATTTGACATAAAAACAATAATACTTCAAGCCTACTAATAAAGCAATCATGTCTTTTCAAAATAACATGGCCAAAGAAACTTATCCCTACAAAATCATATAGTCTGTCTATGCTCCATCTTCACCACACAAAATATTCACATCATGCACAACCCCGATGACAAGCCAAGCAATTGTTTCATACTTTTGACGTTCTCAAACCTTTTCAACTTTCACGCAATACATGAGCGTGAGCTATGGACATAGCACTATAGGTGGAATAGAATGGTGGTTGTGGAGAAGACAAAAAGTAGAAGATAGTCTCACATCAACTAGGTGTATCAACGGGCTATGGAGATGCCCATCAATAGATATTAATGTGAGTGAGTAGGGATTGCCATGCAATGGATGCACTAGAGCTATAAGTGTATGAAAGCTCAAACTGAACTAAGTGGGTGTGCATCCAACTTTCTTGCTCATAAAGACCTCGGGCGTTTGAGGAAGCCCATCATCGAAATATACAAGCCAAGTTCTATAATGAAAATTCCCACTAGTATATGAAAGTGATAACTCAAGAGACTTTCTATATGAAGAACATGGTGCTACTTTGAAGCACAAGTGTGGTAAAAGGATAGTAACATTGCCCCTTCTCTCTTTTTCTCTCATTTTTTGGGACTTCTCTTTTTTTTGGCCTTTCTCTTTTTTCTCTCTTTTTTTCTTTTTACTTTTTTTTATTTTTTGTCCAGAGTCTCATCCCGACTTGTGGGGGAATCATAGTCTCCATCATCCTTTCCTCACTGGGGCAATGCTCTAATAATGATGATCATCACACTTCTATTTACTTACAACTCGATATTACAACTCGATACTAGAACAAAGATAAGACTCTATATGAATGCCTCCGGCGGTGTACCGGGATGTGCAATGATCTAGCATAGCAATGACATCAAAAAACGGACAAGCCATGAAAACATCATGCTAGCTACCTTACGATCATGCAAAGCAATATGACAATGAATGCTCAAGTCATGTATATGATGATAATGGAAGTTGCATGGCAATATATCTCGGAATGGCCATGGAAATGCCATGATAGGTAGGTATGGCGGCTGCTTTGAGGAAGGTATATGGTGGGTTCAAGGTACCGGCGAAAGTTGTGCGGTACTAGAGAGGCTAGCAATGGTGGAAGGGTGAGAGTGTGTATAATCCATGGACTCAACATTAGTCATAAAGAACTCACATACTACGCGCATGCTCCTAGGAGGATAGATTGGTAGGAGAAGACCATCGCTCGTCCCCGACCGCCACTCATAAGGAAGACAATCAATAAATACCTCATGCTCCGACTTCATTACATAACGGTTCACCATACGTGCATGCTACGGGAACCACAAACCTCAACACAAGTATTTCTAAAATCCACAACTACCCACTAGCATGACTCTAATATCACCATCTTTATATCGCAAAACTATTGCAAGGAATCAAACACATCATATTCAGTGATCTACAAGTTTTATGTAGGATTTTATGACTAACCATGTGAATGACCAGTTCCTGTCATCTCTCTAAATAGATATAAGTGAAGAAAGAGAGTTTAATTATTTCTACAAAATATATGCCCACGCTCTAACAAATATAAGTGAAGCAAAAGAGCATTCTACAAATGGCGGTTTTCTATGTAAAGAGAAACAGACAATCCAAACTTCAAATGATATAAGTGAAGCACATGAAGCATTCTATAAAGCCATACTCAAAAGATATAAGTGAAGTGCATAGAGAATTCTATAAATCAACCAAGGACTATCTCATACCAGCATGGTGCATAAAATAAAAATGAAAACTAAATGCAAAAGACGCTCCAAGATTGCACATATCGCATGAACGAAACGAATCCGAAAACATACCGATACTTGTTGAAGAAAGAGGGGATGCCTTCTGGGGCATCCCCAAGCTTAGACGCTTGAGTCTCCTTGAATATTTACTTGGGGTGCCTCGGGCATCCCCAAGCTTGAGCTCTTGCCTCTCTTCCTTCTTCTCACATCGAGACCTTCTCAATCATCGAACACTTAATCCACACAAAACTTCAACAGAAAACTCGGTAAGATCTGTTAGTATAATAAAGAAAATCACTACTCTAAGTACTATTGCAAACCAATTCATATTTTGTTTTTGCATTGTGTCTACTTTAATATAACTTTTTCATGGCTTAATCCACTAATATAAATCGATAGTTTCATCAGAACAAGCAAACTATGCATCAAAAACAGAATCTGTCTAAAACAGAACAGTCTGTAATAATCTGAACATTCACCATAATTCTGATACCTGAACAATTCTGCCAAAATCAGGAAAAATAAACAATTTGTATAGAAAGACAGTGCAAAACGAATCAGTACCATTTGACATTCCAGCTAAAAATGTAAAATCACGCACTATAGAGAAAGTTTCTGTCCTGCACCGTACCAACCATCAAGCAAATGTAAACATCCTAAAGGCAAACCTTGGCACATTATTTTTATAATAAAATGGAATTGTACAAGGGGATAATTATTTTTATTTAAAAGTTTCTGTAATCAAGATTCACAAAGTTGCCGTGAGCATAAACAAAGTTCAAGGAGCTCTCCCACTTCAACAATGCTTGTCTTTCTCACTTTTTTTGACTATGTACTGCAAGGCAACAGCCTCACAGTCTTTTATTAAACCACAGAGCCAAAGTGTACAAAGTTACAAAGTTAAGAGAGAGGAGGAGAGAGTAATACTTACAAAAGAAATGATTAGGGTAAGAAAGCTATCCAAGAGATTAGACTATTCCTATATTTACATTTGATTCTATGTGATAAAAGAGAAATGTCATGCAAAAAATTCCTCCTCCATGCCCTGAAAGAAGGTGATTCATTCCTGAAGATCTTCCCATTTCTTTGTGTCCAAATATTCCAGGTGGCAGTGAAAACTATCTCAGAGAAAAAAGGATGTCCAAAATCCCTCCTAGCATCAGAAGCCATGTCATAAGTGGTCTGGTTTGGTTGAGGACTCCATGAAATACCCAGGTAGTTCCAGATACGCTGGCTAAAATTGCAAGCGAAGAAGAGATGGGTTTTGTCCTCATGTGATGCCAAGTGACATAGAACACAAGTGTCATCCTGGATAATCCAATGCCGCCGCTGCATCATGTCTCTAGTGTTTAGGCGATCCATTAGAAGGAGCCACCCAAAAACCTTAAACTTCAGAGTACAAGAACATTTCCAAATCCACCTGAATATGGGATCAACCACTGTGTCCTAAAAGCATGACAAGTAATAAATCCTGGACTGGTAGTCCCCAGACTTGGAAGGCCATTTCCAGACATCATTTTGCCCATCTTGAAGATTAACCATAGTAAGCAACGCCTGAAGTTGATTAAACTCCTCAAAGGCCTCAGCAGACAGTGGCAGATGGAGATTGTCAGTTGGGTCTGGTAGCTCCAGAATATCCTTGACTGTTAAAGTGTCGTCGATCACAAAGGAGTGGAGCCTCAGAAACTGATGTTGCATGCTAACCGTATTGTTGCCAAGTTGCCAACGGTCAAGCCAGAAGATCACCGTATCCCCCGATCGAACTAGTGGAACTGCCAACTTGCAATACTTATCATACAGCTTGAAAACATCTCTCCACCAGAAAGAACCGCAGCTTTGCGTGACTTGGGGGGGGCGCAGAGGCGTAATAAGTGTCCCAAATAAGAGATACCCATGGTACGTCCATCTTATTGAAGAACTTAAAAAGATGTTTGATGAGCAAGGCATCATTTTGAATGCTCAAGTCCATAACTCCCAGACCACCAAAAGATTTAGGACGACATACCAAGTCCCAAGCCGCCAAAGATTGCCGGGGCGTATCCGTGTTCCCTCTCCACAAGCATTGCCACATAATCCGCTCAATCTGCTTCAAGATACCCTGCGGTAGCGAAAGGGTGCACAAGAAATATATTGGCATAGAACTAAGGACAGACTATAGAAGTTGGAGCCGGCTTCCTTGATTCAAGAGACAAGAGGATGCAGATAATCGTCTCTCAATACGATCCACCAAAGGCAACATATCATAAGTTGTTGGCCGGGAAGTACCCATTGGTAGGCCCAGGTAAGTGAATGGCATGGAACCAACATCACATCCAAGCAAGGCAGCAACACGCGTGCCCTCGTCATCAGTCATATTGATGGGTATCAAAGAGGACTTACTGAAATTCACCCTTAGTCCGGTTGATTTGGCAAAGACTTCAAGCATTTCTTTGAATGCAATGAGCTAGCTATCAATAGCAGGAAGAACGATGAGTGCATCGTCAGCATACTGTACGATCGGATAGTCCATCGATGTAGTTGGGATTGGCAAGGTGAGAATATTCCTGGAGCACATCTCATTTACAACCGATTGAAGTAAGTCCACCGCGATCATAAAGAGTAAGGGAGATAGCGGATCACCTTGGCGAACACCTGATCGACAAACGAAGTGGTTACCAGGCACTCCATTCAAAAGAACCGAAGAGGAGCCTGTGGACAGAATGTTGTCAATCCAACTTGTCCAACGATCATCAAATCCCTTACATTTCAAAATCCTAAGAATTAGCTCACGCTCAATGGTGTCAAACGCCTTTGTGAAGTCAAGTTTAATAAGAATGATAGGCCTCTTGGAAGCTTTGCATTGGTGAATGTACGCAAAACACCACGCCAGACAGTCCTGTATGGATCGACACCGTAGAAACCCATATTGGTTGCGGTGGATACATTTCAGGGTCACACCCTGAAGACGATTTGCCAAGAGCTTGGTTAAGAACTTTAAACAAGTATTAGTCAAAGATATGGGCCTAAAATCGCCAACATATTCAGGGCTTAGCTTCTTCAGAATGAGGGTGATAAGAGATGTGTTGAGACACTCCAAATTACATTTTCCCTCATAGAATTCTTGCACAAGTTTCATAAAGTCCTCCTTCAAAATAGGCCAACATTTCTTTAATAAAAGCCCACTAAAGCCGTCTGGTCCGGGAGCACGATCAGTAGGCATATTCTTAATTACTGTATCCACCTCAGAATCAGTGAACGGTAAAGACAACTCCTCTAGCCCATCAATTCGGGTAATTAATGTGTCTAGATCAAAACCCATCTGAATGCCTATTTATTGGCCCATTCGCTGATTAAAATCAGCCCAGAACATTCCCGCTAACTGTTGATGGTCCGTGACCACATCCCCCTCCACAGACTTGATCGAGGAGATAGTATTCCTACGGAATCTTTCCATAGCCATGGCATGAAATTTTTTTGAATTCTCTTCTCCAACTTTTATGTTTCAGATCGTGCAACGCTACTTCCAATAGATAAATTGCCAATGTAAGATATCCTCAAGATACAATTTAACAATTCTACGAAAATTGAACTCCGGCCAACTCAAAGGCCTAATTTCCTCTAGATTATCCAGGAAAATAATCACTTTATTACAATCAGCAATTAAAGCTTTGACTGTGGACAGGTTTAAATGCCATTTCTTGAGAGCACATCGGAGGTACTTAAACTTAGCTGAAATTGTTTATGTAATCGATGATTTTACCACTGGCCTATTCCAAACTTCAGCAACACAGTCAGCAAACCCGGGAAAATCCACCCAATAATTCTCAAAGCGGAAAACCTTTGCCTTGGGAATACAAGTGGCAATCAAGACCACGCACGGCACATGGTCGGAGGCAGTGCGTGCAAGTGGAAAAACCATTGTGTTGGGGTGGTCTGATGTCCAAGTAACCGAAGTGAAAAACCAATCTATCTATTCTAGAAGCGGTGAGGTTTGCATATTCGACCAAGTATATTGACGCCCCTTGATTGGCAACTCAACAAGTCCCAAATGACCAATTATCTCATTAAACAAGAAGATATCATTAACATCACCTCCCGGAAGATTGCGGTTCTCCAACGATCTCATGAAGTTGAAATCACCCAAAAGCAGCCAGTTTTGACCAAACCGAATATCAAGATTATATAACCATTGAACAAATTCATCACAGGCAGGGCCTTGACATGGGCCATAAAAAGAGACTAGAGACCAAGTTTCTGAGGTATGTTTGGATTTAAACTCCACAATTATCCCATAGGATTTGGACTCGATTAAAGAACCTATGAAAAAGGATGAATTCCAAACGACCACCATCCCAGCAGACGCACCAGCCGAAGGTACATAAACAAAATTATCAAAACGCCTTGGGAAAAACTTCCTAATGAATCATTGATCCATTTGCATGCATTTAGTTTTATGAAGACAGACAATAGAACAACCACTTTCATCGATCTTCTACCTAACTGCAAGCTGGCATGCTTTAGAATTGAGGCCACGAACATTCCAACATAGCACCTTCCACTCCTTAAATCTTGTCTGATGCATTACAAACCAAAAGTAAAAGCATAGTAGATAGGCCATGCAATGACCTACACCGACCCACACAGCAGACATGCATAACATAGTTCTCAACAAGAAAAGAAAGATAAATGGCGATTACGGTACGCCATAGACCAGAACCCTATGATCTTTCTCACTTTCACTTTCCTTTTTGAAAAAGTTTTGGGTTCCCCGCTTTATTTTTGTTGTTTTTAAACTATATGAAAGCACTCAACAGCAATAAATGACTCTCTAAAACTCCGGGTTGTCTCCCTAGCAGCGCCTTCTTTAAAGCCATTAAGCTAGGCATATAGTGCTCAAGTAGTGAATCCACCCGGATCCCAAGGTATATCAAAGCCAATTTTAATTAACAATGATTTGTAATTTAGTAGTGAGCACAAAGTAACATATATCATGCAACAACGAAGTCTAACTCTCTTCCTATGCATCGGCATGCCATAAAAGAACAATTCATGCACACAAAGTAAAGGCCAATGCATAGTATAAACAGTTTCTTGCAATTTTATCATGTGGGAAGCATAGTGTGACTCCCCGATTCAATCGTACACTAATCATACACGCAAACATGCACGATCAAGATCGAGGACTCACAGGAAGATATCACAACACAACTCTACACATAAAATAAGTCATACAAGCATCATATTACAAGCCAGGGGCCTCGAGGGTTCGAATACAAGAGCTCGATCATAGACGAGTCAGTGGAAGCAACAATATCTGAGTACAGTCATAAGTTAAACAAGTTTGCCTTAAGAAGGCGAGCACAAACTGGGATACAGATCGAAAGAGGCGCAGGCCTCCTGCCTGGGATCCTCCTAAACTACTCCTGATCGTCGTCAGCAGGCTGCACGTAGTAGTAGGCACCTCTAGTGTAGTAGAAGTCGTCGTCAACGGTGGCGTCTTGCTCCTGGACTCCATCGTCTGGTCACAGCAATCGGGTATAGAAAGGGGGAAAAGAGGGAGCAAAGCAACCGTGAGTACTCATCCAAAGTACTCGCAAGCAAGGAGCTACACTAAATATGTATGCATTGGTATCAATGGAATGAGGGTATCATATGTGGACTGAACTGCAGAATGCCAGAATAAGAGGGGGATAGCTAGTCCTTATCGAAGACTACGCTTCTGGTAACCTCCATCTTGCAGCAGAAGAAGAGGGTAGAAGGTAAGTTCACCAAGTAACATCGCATAGCATAATCCTAAACGATGGTCCTCCCCTCGTCGCCCTGTGAGAGAGCGATCACCGGTTGTATCTGGCACTTGGAAGGGCGTGTTTTATTAAGTATCCGGTTCTAGTTGTCACAAGGTCAAGGTACAACTCCAAGTCGTCCTGTTACCGAAGATCACGGCTATTTGAATAGATTAACTTCCCTGCAGGGGTGCACCACATTTCCCAATACGCTCGATCCCCTTTGTCCGGACACACTTTCCTGGGTCATGCCCGGCCTCGGAAGATCAACACATCGCAGCCCTACCTAGGCACAACAAAGAGGTCAGCACGCCGGTCTAAATCCTATGGGCGCAGGGGTCTGGGCCCATCGCCCATTGCACACCTGCACGTTGTGTACGCGGCCGGTGAGCAGACCTAGCCTCCCTTATACAAGAGCAGGCGTTCCAGTCCAACCCGGCGCGCGCCACTCAGTCGTTGACGTCACGAAGGCTTCGGCTGATACCACGACGTCGAGTGCCCATAATTGTTCCCACATAGTTGGTTAGTGCATATAGGCCAGTAGCCAGACTCAGATCAAATACCCAGATCTCATTAAGCGTGTTATTTTGAAGTAACCACGAGCGCCGACCAGGGCCAGGCCCACCTCTCACCTAGGTGGTCTCCGCCTGTCCTGTCGCTCCGCCTCAAAGTAACAGTCGGGGGCCGTCGGGAACCTAGGCCCACCACTACCTGGGTGGAACCACCTGCCCCTTCAGCCCCCACATTGAAATCACATGCGGGTACTCTACGAGCTGACCCGACTTTAGTCACAACATGTATAGTATGTATGTATAGTATATACCCGTGATCAACACCCGACGTGATCACGGCCCGATAGTATAGCATGGCAGACTAACAAGAATGTAGGGCCACTGATGATAATCTAGCAGCCTATACTAAGCATTTAGGATTGTAGGTAAGGTATCAACAGTTGTAGCAACAATGACATGCTATGCAACAGAATAGGATTAACCGAAAGCAGTAGCATGCTACACTACTCTAATGCAAGCAGTAGAGAAGAATAGGCGATATCTGGTGATCAAGGGGGGGGGGGGCTTTCCTGGAAGCTCTGTAGACTGAAACGGACCCTCGAAGGTGAAGTAGTCGATCACTAGTTCAACCGCGGTCTCGGGGTCTACCAGAAAGAAGTCACGGAGGGGGACACAATAAATAACAGAGCAATCAAAGCATCACAAAGCATAACATGGCAATACGCGATGCTAGGGATGACCTAATGCGGTACTAGGTGCTACCGACGAAGGGGGAAATCATCGGGGAAAGTATTCCCAGTGTTTCACATTTTTGGACAGATGAACCAGAGGGGAAAAGTTGCATGTTCTCTATGCTAGGGACGTGTGGCCGACAAGCAGACCGCGTATTCGGATTCGTCTCGTCGTTCTGAGCAACTTTACCTACGGTTTATTTTATATTGATTTTAAAAAGATTTAAATCAATTTTAGTATTTATTTAATTAATTTAATTCAACATTATCCAGAATACTGTTTGCTAATGTCAGCATGATGTCAGCAGTTGACCTGGTCAACCTGACAGGTGGGTCCCACCTGTCAGCGACTGTTTGACTAATTAACACTAGTTAATTAGGTTAACTAATCTTAATTACTTAATTTAAATAGAATTAATTAAGTTAATTATTTAGTTAATTAATTATGTTTATTATTTTTCTAATCCTTTTTTTGAAACGTTCTGGAGGCGGGGCCCTCCTGTCATAGGCACCCAGGGGCCTCACGGGTGCTCCTTAGCGGGCGTGGGTGCGGGGCTAACCGGGGCTTCGGTCCGATGGTGTAGGCGCTGGCGCTGGCGCCAGGCGCCGTAGCGCGCGACCAGGGGAAAAGGGACGGCGCGTGGCCCAGCGCCGGTGACTATGGCCGGTACGGGGCGGCATGGCGAGGCTGGAGCGGCAGAGCCGCGGCAGGCGAGCGGTGAGCGCACGGGGCGGACGATGGTGATAGCAGGCGTGGCTCGGGTCGGCGCATGCGGCGCAGGGGCGGGGCAAGATGAGCGGGAGCGGCCGCGGGCGTTGGCAATGGTAGCAGCGGCTCTACAGGTGGGCAGGCAGGGGCGCGCGAGGGCGCCTGCGGGTGGTGCCGGAAGGGCGGCGTGCTCAGTGAGCGAGGGGACGAGGGCGTGGGTGGCTGCGGCACTAGGCAGCAAGCGCGCGGTGGTGGCCCGGGGCAGGCGGGCGATGTGAGGAGCGGGCGAAGCACGGCGGTTGCCGGTGAGGCATGGCTTGGGAGCAGCGACGGCAGCAGCTAAAGCAGTAGCGGCAGCGCGAGTAGAACCAGCAGCGAGGCGTGCGGGGCGTGAGGCTGCGATGCGGGGCATGCGGGATTGTGTGTAGCGCATGACGGAGGAAGTGCAGGTATGCCGGGACAGGGCCGGGGCGAGCGCGGTGACCGCAGGCGAGGCCGCGGTGGCCGGATGAAGTGAGGACGGCACGGGGGCAGAGAGGGGGCTACGAGCAGGGCGGTAGTGTCCGCGAGCACGGCGCGAGCACAACGGACTAGTGGGCGGGCGAGGGAGGCAGAGAGGAGAAGGGGAGGGGGCTCATAGAGCCCTGTAGTTGAGCGAGGCAGGCTCGGGGAGGAGTCGGGGTCGGGCGATGGGGCGGCGGCGTCGCGTCAGGGTCGGGCGTCGGGGATCGGCGGCGGCGTTCGTGCCCC
>NC_041392.1:550726060-550735953 GCF_002162155.2 Triticum dicoccoides | reverse complement strand
TCAGGTGGGGGGGGGAAGAGGGAGAGGGCGAACGAGTGGGGGTAGTGAGGGTGTCGATTAGGGTTTGGGGGAGTGGTGGAGTAGGTGTAGTGGGGTGTTGGGCCGGCCTGGTGGGCTGGCCGACTGGGTCGGTTGGGCCAGGTGAGCTGGGCCGCCTGGTCCAGTGGGGGGGGGGTTCTCTTTTTTTGTTTTTTGTTAGTTTTGTTTTCCCTTTTGTTTATTTTTTTCTATTTATTTGTTTTCTTTTAGTCTTTAATGTATTTTAGTTTAAATGAAATACAAAACAACTTCTAAATTAGTCTTATCTTTAAACCCACCACCACAAAAAGTTTGACCCCTAATTAAGATGTTTTAATATTATATAATTTATAAAAGTCATTTAATTAATGTTTTAGCTGTTGTTTTAATTACCTGAGTGCATTTAACTATGTTATAAAAATGTGGTTTCTCCACCACAATTGACTATGCATTATGTGGCCCACTCCGAACATTTTAGTTTTAATGTTTTTGAAAACTTTTGTTGTTTGCCATATTTTGAATTTGAATTTGAATCATTTTTTTGAACTAACACGAGATCATCAATAGTAATTGAAGTGACGTGGCACCATTAACAGAGAATTACTGTAGCTTAAATATCCGGGTATCACAAATCTCCTCTACTACAAGAAATCTCGTCCCGAGATTTAAGAGGTAGTGAAAGGGGAAAAGGTTTGGTAACGAATCTAGTGGGCCTTTTCATTCTGGCTTCCTCTTCACGAAGAAGCCGGTCCAATACATTTATGTCTTCGTTTCTCTACTTCGGGTCATGATGATGAATTCGTCATCCTTTCTTTGGGAACTCCATCATACTTACGAAAGAATAAAGGGCTGGGTATTCCGGGAGAACGGACCTCCACAAAGTTGACTATCTGGTCGATAACATCGGGGAAGGTGGTGGAAAGTAACTCTCGAATTGAAGCTTAAGAAATTATCGAGAGCAAAGTAAGAAGGTGCAAAGTAGAAGTTTTCAAGCACATAGGCAATCGTTCATTGCCTGATACAAAATGTGAAAGAGGGTTCAGAGCAATGGGAATAAGTATTGCGTCTGATACCAGAATAGATCACTAGGCAGGTGGCCCATGAACTACATACAAAGTCAAGCTCTAGGAATAACTTTGGCAACAGGGTGTATAGGAGAGTCAGGTTTCGATCCTGTGGAACTTTGGGTTATGGGACCACCATGTGGGTTAAAAGTAGATAGGCCGTTGACATCTTACATGGTCATGATAGCAAGATATGTCAGAGGGTAGACTATCGGTTATGTTGGCAACAATGTTGGTACCAAGGGCGAGGGACGAAGAGAACCATTTTTCCTGCTCGTTGAACGAGGCGGACCAATACGCAAGGTTCTTGTCCATCGGTGGCTACCGGAATGTCATCAACAATAGTAACAGGTTCTTACTGACAGAGTTTTACACCAAGGTGCTTACAAAAGCAGTGACTGATTACTGCATAGATCATATAAACCTCAAGAAGGTTTAAACAAAACAATGGAAATGAAAATGTGATTATCAGATTAAACAGAACAATGGAAAGGAAAAATGTGTTTAAGCACATATTCAGGGGTATATCCTTCCTAAGGACAAGCAGCGCATGATATCCATGATAGGATATAACATAGAAAACCCTTGAGGAAAGGGGAGAGAAATATCATGACATTACCCATACAACGGTGTTTGGGGTAATTGAGCAAGAAACATTTAGCATTGGGCTTCAAATGTTTTTGTTGAAAATCGGAGTACCACAGACATGCTTCGAGATAGCATTGACATGGTCATCAAGTAAGGGCCAGATTTTTGACACACAAAAGATCCATCAGGAACAACTTATACAATAAGTCTTACGATTTCCTCATGGAAGAATCGCTAACCTTGCTAAAAAGGAAACTAGTTCATTCAGCCAGGTGTGCTAGGCATGACATCACCTTACCGGGTCGTATCAAGACCAACATTTATAACTCTTGGAAATATGTTCCAACCATCATATCTGACCGAGATTTAGATCTGATTGGTGTCAGGATACCTCAGACTCAGGAGGCCTGAGAAGGAAAAGGTGCGACACAAATTAACGAGATGGCATTGTAAGATTTTCGGGAAATGAACTATGGAGGCAAGTCCCGAAACAAGAGTCCATCATTAAACCAAGGAGAGGATGAGGAGGTGGCTGATGGACTAAACGACAATTCATCGAGATTTCCAAAAGATGGATTTCCACAATCATGTGAACAAGGAGATAACATTTGCCAGATCAAATGTCATAAGGAGATATGCTCGAGGAAAACATACCCAATTAAACATTGGTTGAAAGGGGCACCCGAAATATGGTCTTAGGTAGCATGATCAATGTTTGAAAGGTGATTCAATAACAAATAGTCTAAGAATGAGCAGTCGGCCATTAACTTCAAAGCAATAGGGTTGCTAGAAGTACATAATCCAAACAGCATCGTTCACTTGTTGGTATCCCGGTTAGAATCAACACGGGAACCAAGAAAGAATGGTGATGGTGAGAAGTATCACTATTTCGAGAATTCTTAAGAGGTGGAGCAATTCTCATAACATCCTTGACGTAAAAGATGGCAATACTCCAAGGTAGAACATAACATAAGCTGGATAGCAAGGAACTCAAGGTACTACATGAAAAATGAACAAGTTTGTGTTGGAGGGAGGGCAATAAAGATGCCGATGATAACACAAATCATTGAGGGGAAGGATGGTATTTCTCATCATGAATTCAATTGATATCCTTGAGAAGCTCGGAATGTTGATGATGCTCATGACACATTTGTCGAGAGGTTTCATGAAGATATAATCGCTCATCTACGACATCAAGCAAAAGGAAGGATGGAGCGAAAAGTTATTGAAACCATGGATACGACACAAACTTGGAATCAAGCTTGTTGTTCAAGGCGAAATGATATGACGAGGAAAGTCGACGTAAGCTTAGCTTATCATCGAAAAATGTGCTTGCGAAAGAAGGACCAGATAGCACAATTAAAAAGTTGCACGATAATGATATAGCCGATAAGGCTAGGAACGACTAGAAGGATTATTAAACTCATAAGCAATAAAAATTACTTAGAGTTATTGAATCAGAGTGTGGAATCGATTCACTTATCGGTGTTCTTGAGTGAAATAACTCATAACCCGGGGAAATCTGAAATCGGTGAGAAGCAAGACTAGATGAAGACTCATAGGAAGCAACACGGTTCTTTAATATTCAAGAGATACCGGAGGGTATTACTCGAAGGAAGATCGACATAGGGGTTGCGGAGATGTATTGATCTGTAGAAGACAAGTGCTTTAACTTGTCCGAGAAAAGGAATCAAGGAATATCAATATGGTCGAACCATAGCTACAAGGGATCCAATTTAAAGACACCGAAAGAATTATCCAACTGACTACAAGTTTTGCAAGAAGCTTCCACGATAAGGTATACATCGTGTCCATGGGCATGAACACAGGGTTCAAGGTCAACTCCCAGTTATTCAACGGATAACCTTTCATTCACCTCTTGTGTTTCGAAAATGACATTAGTTGTTGAAAATTTTACCTAGTGCAATACCAGATAAGTATGATCCGTGAAATCTTTCGGGTTCACACGGATTAGGAAAGGCGTAGCTTCAACCCATCAGGGCATTTTAGGAACATATACCACAAACTTCGGAGTAATAACACAAGCTCGAAAGCAGAGCATGGTTGGTCAATCGGAGGTTAGGATATACCAATGGAAAAAGAACTTCCAAAGTGATTGAATATGAAGGATGTTATCGGATAAAATGCAATAAAGGATCCGGTGGTCCTCAAGGGATCTGATGTGAGCATCGGTACTCAACCAGAGGAAGAAACAATGCAAGGAGATTAGACTTTAGAAACAACTGACTAATTCAAGGCTCCAATGCAAAGGAATTATTAATTCCAAGACAAGGGGTCAGAAGCAATGCTCTGATTAGGGATGGATAAGATGAATAGCCTCATGGGTACAATCGACGTCAATTTGATTGGTCAAGATCCAACTCATGTTTAAAATGGCGCCTGAGCTGGAGGAAAGAATTCTAAGATTCTTCTGAGGATTGCAAGTAATAGCAACATATTGAATCAATGGCTCAAAATTATAATGACAATGGATGCCAATAAGATTACCATACTTATGGGATTAATCGTAATGCAGACAAGCAAGAATTTCAAGAGCAATGGCTTGCTGAGGATTTTTGAAAGATTGAATAGCATTTCAAAGACTTTTGTGCACACATGAACAACTGGGGAGAAACAAATCCTTGGTGAGGGTGAGGATTAAGTTGTAGGTGTGTTCAGGCGACAAGGAACTACAAGGTAGTAAGCACAAAGATTTCTCGGAGCAATAGAGAGAAGTTCGGGGTATTTTATAATAACAAGATCAACTTGGAATAAAATTAAGAACGACGGGTGTATGTATTTATCCATAGGGATATTTTAGGGGTAGGGAATTACAAAAGCAACGGGCACAAAGTCTTGAGAGAACATCGAAGAGTATCATCGGAATCTTCTGGTGCAGCACGCGATCATCTAGAATGAGGGGGCTCTCCGGGATAAAGTATTATCGAGAACCTAAAGTTAGATTTAGTAAAACCATTTAAACCCGAATAGAACAGAGATCAGAATCCCAGAGTATAGAGGAGGAATAAAAGACCCTATTACCACCCAAATGGCGACGTGGGCCCGTAAGGCACACAGCCATGTTGGTAAAAGTTTTTGTAATGTCTAGACTCAACTTCGGCCAAGGAGTGTGCAAGAGGAATTCCTACAGGCAGTCGGCTCTGATACCAACTTGTGACGCCCCCGATTCAATCATACACTAATCATACACGCAAACGTGTACGATCAAGATCAGGGACTCACGGGAAGATATCACAACACAACTCTACACATAAAATAAGTCATACAAGCATCATATTACAAGCCAGGGGCCTCGAGGGCTCGAATACAAGAGCTCGATCATAGACAAGTCAATGGAAGCAACAATATCTGAGCACAGACATAAGTTAAACAAGTTTTCCTTAAGAAGGCTAGCACAAACTGGGATACAGATCGAAAGAGGCGCGTGCCACCTGCCTGGGATCCTCCTAAACTACTCCTGGTCGTGGTCAGCGGGCTGCACGTAGCAGTAGGCACCTCCAGTGTAGTAGGAGTCATCATCAACGGTGGCGTCTTGCTCCTGGACTCCATCGTATGGTTGCAGCAATCGGGTATAGAAAGGGGGAAAAGAGGGAGCAAAGCAACCGTGAGTACTCATCCAAAGTACTCGCAAGCAAGGAGCTACACTACATATGTATGCATTGGTATCAAATGGAATGAGGGTATCATATGTGGACTGAACTGCAGAATGCCGGAATAAGAGGGGGATAGCTAGTCCTTATCGAAGACTACGCTTCTGGTAACCTCCATCTTGCAGCAGAAGAAGAGGGTAGAAGGTAAGTTCACCAAGTAACATCACATAGCATAATCCTAACCAATGGTCCTCCCCTCGTCGCCCTGGGAGAGAGCGATCACCGGTTGTATCTGGCACTTGGAAGGGTGTGTTTTATTAAGTATCTGGTTCTAGTTGTCACAAGGTCAAGGTACAACTCCAAGTCGTCCTGTTACCGAAGATCACGGCTATTCGAATAGATTAACTTCCCTGCACAGGTGCACCACATTTCCCAACACGCTCGATCCCATTTGTCCGGACACACTTTCCTGGGTCATGCCCGGCCTCGGAAGATCAACACGTCGCAGCCCTACCTAGGCACAACAGAGAGGTCAGCACGCCGATCTAAATCCTATGCGCGCAAGGGTCTGGGCCCATCGCCCATTGCACACCTGCACGTTGCGTATGCGGCCGATGAGCACACCTAGCCTCCCTTATACAAGAGCAGGCGTTTCAGTCCAACCCGGCGCGCGCTGCTCAGTCGCTGATGTCACGAAGGCACCGGCTGATACCACGACGTCGAGTGCCCATAACTGTTCCCGCGTAGTTGGTTAGTGCGTATAGGCCAGTAGCCAGACTTAGATCAAATACCCAGATCTCGTTAAGCGTGTTATTTTGAAGTAACCGCGAATGCCGACCAGGGCCAGGCCCACCTCTCACCTAGGTGATCTTCGCCTGCCCTGTCGCTCCGCCTCAAAGTAACAGTCGGGGGCCGTCGGGAACCTAGGCCCACCACTACCTGGGTGGAACCACCTACCCCTTCAGCCCCCACATCGAAATCACATGCGGGTACTCTACGAGCTAACCCGACTTTAGTCACAACATGTATAGTATGTATGTATAGTATATACCCGTGATCAACACCCGACGTGATCACGGCCCGATTGTATAGCATGGTAGACTGACAAGAATGTAGGGCCACTGATGATAATCTAGCATCCTATACTAAGCATTTAGGATTGCAGGTAAGGTATCAACAGTTGTAGAAACAATGACATGCTATGCAACAAAATAGGATTAACGGAAAGCAGTAGCATGCTACACTACTCTAATGCAAGCAGTAGAGAAGAATAGGCGATATCTGGTGATCAAGGGGGGGCTTGCCTGGAAGCTCTGCAGACTGAAACGGACCCTCGAAGGTGAAGTAGTCGATCACTGGTTCAACCGCGGTCTCGGGGTCTATCGGAAAGAAGTAACGGAGGGGGGACACAATAAATAACAAAGCAATCAAAGCATCACAAAGCATAACATGGCAATACGCGGTGCTAGGGATGACCTAGCGCAGTACTAGGTGCTACCGGCGAAGGGGGAAATCATCAGGGAAAGTATTCCCGGTGTTTCACGTTTTTGGACAGATGAACCGGAGGGGGAAAGTTGCATGTTCTCTATGCTAGGGACGTGTGGCTGACAAACATACCACGTATTCGGATTTGTCTCGTTGTTCTGAGCAACTTTCATGTACAAAGTATTTTCATCTGACCTACGGTTTATTTTATATTGATTTTAAAAGTTTTAAATCAATTTTAGCATTTATTTAATTAATTTAATTCAACATTATCCAGAACAGTGTTTGCTTACGTCATCATGACGTCAGCAGTTGACCTGGTTCACCTGACAGGTGGGTCCCACCTGTCAGCGACTATTTGACTAATTAACAGTAGTTAATTAGGTTAACTAGTTATTAGGTTAATTAATCTTAATTAGTTAAGTTAAATAGAATTAATTAAGTTAATTATTTAGTTAGTTTATTATTATTATTATTATTATTATTATTATTTTTAATCCTTTTTTAAAACATTCTGAGGCGGGGCCCTCCTGTCATAGGCACACAGGGGCCTCACGGGCGCTCCTTAGCGGGCGTGGGCGCAGGGCTAACCGGGGCTTAGGGGGGGCAGGGCCCTTCCTGCCCCCCGTTTTCGCCATTGTGCGCGCGTCTGAGAGATGAAGCGGAAGGCATGGATGATGAGAGGGGGGCATTGGATGTATAATTAATGTGGGTGTATTAGCTATATATGTAATCCTATATAGAGAGGTATAGATTGATCGATGTGGATGTGGGAAAGAGGGTGAGACCTCACTAGATATATAGATTGATCAGTTTATGTGGAAAACTATGAAAGACCTAGCTATACACACACACACACACACATAGAGGAACATCAATCGTTGCGCATGCACGTGAGAGGTAAAGAATGCCCGATATGATGGAGAGGGGGATGTGTGTGTGTGTGCCTTCATGGGAGACCGGCCTGAAGAAAAAGATTGCATGTGTGCAATGGATAATGCCGACTGGTAGTGTGTGTGCATGCATGCACGAGAGAAAGTTAGCGGTACAATTATAAAGAGAGGACCAATAATGTGTGGGTGTAAAAGACTAGGTGAGGTCATAATCAATGTAAAATTGAATTCAAATATTTGAATAAGAGATCATGATGTTTGAAACCCATGCATGCATGAATATAACGGAGATCTGCGCGGTGTGGTTTAGAAACGAGCATGTCGCAATGTATACAGATTGAACAAGGTGAGATTGGTTTGAATTTGAGATACCGATGGCAGACATCGTTTGTCCACATTGCATCCGTGCATGGACACACTATTCTAATTGGAGATGATGGGTGGCTTTCGCATCACATATCTATATCTATACCCCTATATGTATATTATATTTCATATTTTTTATATAGTGTGTAACTTTGAAAGATGGTCGTTGGATGAGGCCAATCCGATGGTGCAAAGCTGGCAAATTTGAGCACTACTAGCCGTTGGATATCATCTAGATTCCACCAGATTTTGCCACATGTACAATCTAGAAGATTCTATGGTTGAACTTAAGCATAATGCACAAACCTCAAAACACAAGCACTTCTTCTTTGTTCTAGAATCTTCCGTATCAGAATTGCCCAAATGTTTTTCTACATGATTTGTTTTTACTTTATGCCTTACAACGCACAATTCCATGAATCTTAAAATAGATTAGCTTTCTTATATAAACTAGATGATTTTGAATGAAATGAACTATAAGAATTAAATGAACATCTACATCATGCATATATGACTCAAAGCTTACATGCTATAATGTGGTATTTATTCATAATTTGGTTGCCAAATCTCATGCATGCAATGCACGTGTACCTTACTAGTCTAAATGGTGTCTGTGTGTGTGTGTTGTGCGTCTTAAATACATAGTACGTAGTATATCATACTAGTCTAAATTGTCTTAGTTGGGTACACGTTAAGCTTGTTCTCCCGAAATTTCAAGCCGCGCCTTGTTATGCCGAAATTTCAAGCTAGCGTCTCTATCTATCATGCTGCGAAACTCCCGCCTCTTCAACCCGCGCCTTGTTAGCCCGAAATATTTAAGATATATCTTTGTCTCGTTGTGCTCCGACAACTCCCTCCATCTCAACCTGCGCCTTGCTATTCCAAAATTAGAACGCGCGTGAAAACTCCCACCTCCTGTGAAATCCCGACACGCGAAATGCCCGTGATACCCCTGAACCGAAAGAACCACCTCAAATCGATGGGGGTACTTCCGTAACTTACCCCACATTTCGGACAAGCGCGTCCCCAAGCCATGGTTCCCCACTCCCATCCCATCCGCCCACCCATTCGTACACCGAGGCTGGCGAAACCGGCGAAGCCCCACACCCTCCTCCGTCTGCCACCCAGCCGGGGCCTCTTCCCCGACGACATCGTCCATAGCAACACCTCGACGTCCCTCATCTACCGTACCGGATGAGGATTCGTCGTCGATCTGGTTGTCCAACCGGTTCATCCACCCTGTCCTCCACCTCCAAGGAGCTGCCCCGACGTTCCCCTCGTCTTTCACGCCACCTCCATTCCCACGCCACCGTCTTCACCTGCACCACCGGAAGAGCATCATCATCACCGTTTCCTCGGATGAAGCTGCGGCCTAATCGGCGCCACCAAAGAGGTTGTACATTAATCGCCGCATTTTCTTCTTGATTCGATCTCACGGTGCTGCCAGCACTCGGTCCCGAGCCGACACGGAGCGGCTCCATCCACGGTGGCGTCGCCGGCCACTTCCTCCACAGCGTCGCTCCCTCGGCGGCGAGGTCCACATCATTAGGATCTGATGCTGCTTTAGCTCTCGCTCGCGCTGCTGCTCTGCTCTTGTTCTCGGTCCCCTGCCTGGTCTGCTCTTGCTCTTGCTCTTGCTCGCGCTACTGCTCTCGCTCTTGCTTTTGCTTACGATGCTGCTCTGATTTAGCTACACTTCAATCGACTGAATCGACTTTTGGGTCAGTCGATTTTCAGGGGGTGGGGGCATCGCCGGAGTTAAGGAAGAACCAGCCGCAGCGGGGAGGGGCTTGCCGGAGAGGTACCCTACTATCTATCTTAGGGTTCAGGGTGGGGGAGGTGGTAGCCGATGGTGGTGGGGCGGTGGC
>NC_041392.1:550683519-550725911 GCF_002162155.2 Triticum dicoccoides | reverse complement strand
TTGAAGATGAACTGCAGGCCCTTGATTTCGTATCCAACGACTGCAAAATTGACTGACCAGAGATGAAAAAGTCAGTCGACTGACGTGTAGCCTCACCTCTAGTGTGTTCAGTTTCGACACTAAAATTCCATTTCGACAGCAAAATTCAGTTTCGACAGTTAAGTTCAGTTTGGACAGTTAAATTCAGTTTCGACAGTTAAGTTCAGAGATGAATGGCTGATGTATACATCTAGCACTTTGTGGTTATGTATTTTACATCATCTATTGGAATTCCACTCATGTTAACGTTGTCGCTCTTGTCCTGCTTCAGCCTCGGCGCCGTACAACTCACCGGAGCTGCTCCAACGACGAAACCATCCATCAAAGTGGAGCAGTACCTCGGGCTCCATCTCCAGACGCCTAAAATCTTCTTCCCCTCCTCTGACAGCCAAGTCAGCCGTAGCATCCTCACCTGCCAACCCAATCACGCTGAGCTGGACATGGCTTTGCCAAAGAGGTTGTACACTTCTTGTGGTTTGACTTAATCTCACCATGCTTCTTTGCATCCTATGATCTTCCAATTCTTGTGAACCAAAACCCAGATTGGCAGAAATCCTGTGTTTTTAAATTCTCTATTTTGCACATGCATTCGTATCCTATTCCTGTCTATTTCCTATCCCTACATTGTTAGAATCCTCAAATTTAAACAAGCCCTTACACAATTACTTCTGTTACAAATATGTGTCAAAGAAAACCTTGTGTGGTTTGTCCTGCTCCTACGGTGTTGTGTTCCACCCCAGCTCAGCTGCTCCAACGACGGAAGGGTTCACCACAGCAGGGATCCGCTCTCCAGACTGTCTTTCGCCGCCTCAGATCTTCTTCCCCGCCGCCGGCAGCCACGACAACTGCATTACCATCATTAACTGAGCATATGACCTTGAGGACTACACGGGTCCGCAAGAGAGGTCGCATTCTTCCGTGTCTGCTTACGTTATGCATCGCTTAATATGATGACATGCTACTTTATCGTCGTGTTCACCTATTAGACTCCGACTCAGGTCCGAACTTATGCTGAAACTTGAGTTTTTAAATGGTTGTGGGGTACATATTGGGGCAGAAGTTAGTACTATCTGTCTACTATTTGGTTAATCTTGGATGTCTACTACGAGTTTCATGTTGGGTGCAAACAAACATTAAAGGAGCTATTATCTGTATTTTTTAACTAAAGCTATTATCTGCCTGCTATCATTGGTTTTGGGTCTATCCAAGTTTGCTAGCTTCACTCTGGATTTGTGCATGCACTCCTTACATAATCTCACTATGTTTTATTCCTATGCATGTCAGTTATTGTACACAATGGAACTGAACATGTAGAGCAAAAGAGACGAGCCTTGCATGGCAATAAAATTTCATGCAGACGTCGCTCCATGGTGCCACAAATGCAGCCCCCCTCCACCCATTTTGAATCGTAATCAAGAGGAAGATAATTGTTCTGAGTGGGATTCAGAAGCAGAAGACCACTCCTATTTACCCCATGAGGTCTTCGCTCTAACTTGGCATGCTGATGTTGGTAATATCATGGATATGGTGCCTTGCATTGCTTATTGTATACATCAAAGATGTCATCTTCTTAGTTTAGACATGCTTTGTGTCAATGCCATCTGTTTAGTTTCTTTATCGAATAGGTGAATCATGCAATGCCATCTTGTTTAGACAAGCATCATATATGTGAATTTTGCAATGCCACCCTGGTTAGCCAGTCATCTTATATGTGAATTATATTATGACATCATTTTTTATTACATGTTAAATTTGTCAACAATTTTAGTACATTCAATTACTCTTCCTGTGCATCAGCCATTTGGCACGGTCATGGAAAAATCTGGAGTGGAAACAAGGTCTTCAGAACAAACAATGCTATCTGACGAAGCGCATGTCTTGCTGGTTACAGATAGCTCCTCAGAGGAGGATTCAAAGACAGATGACCAGTCATATCCCCCCCCCCCGAGGTGCATGCTCTAACTTGGCAGGGTTATGTTGCTCATACCATGTGTATGGTATCCTGCATTGCTATGTCATTTGCTTTGTTTAGACATGATTTGTGTGAATGCCACCTGTTTAGTGCCTAATTACCATATATGTGAATTATGCAATGCCATCTTTTTGCAAGACATTATATATGTGAATTACCCATTGCTATCTTGTTGCAAGGCATTATATATGTGAATTATGCAATGCCGTGCTGTTTAGCCAAGCGTCATATATGTGAATTATATCATGTCATCCTTCTTTTTGTATTTCTCATTGCTTTTGTCGACAATGTTTGTATATTCAACTACTCTTCCTGTGCATCAGCCATTTGAATTAGCGATGGAGAAATCTGGAGTGAAAACAAGGTCTTCAGAGCAGACAATGCTACCTTGTGAAGCAGATATGTTGCTGGTTACAGATAGCTCTTCAGAGGAGGATTCAGAGGTAGATGACCAGTCCTATTTATCCCCCTGAGGTGTATGCTCAAACTTGGCAGGGTTATATTACTCATATCATGCATATGTTGTATTGCAATGCTTAGTTTTTACATCATATACATGATATTGAATGCCATATCCTTAGTTGACACATCATATATGCGATTGCCCTCTACTCACTTCCTTAGTATATCGATCATATATTTGAATTATATCATGCCATGATGTTTACATAGACATCATGTATCTAAATTATGCCATGCCAACCCATTTTCAAAAGACATAATATAGTTATATCATCTCATCCTGTTCACATAGTCATCATATTTTGAATTATGTCATTCTATCTGTGAATTATATCATGCCATCATGTTTCCATCGACGGCATGTTTGTAATTTATGGCATGCCAACCACTTTAATAGACACATCGTATAGTTATATCATGTCATCCTGTTTACATAGCCATCATATTTTGAAATATGTCATTCTATCCTGTTTAGTTAGACATCATACATGCGAAATTGTGTCATGCTATCCTGTTTAATTAGCCATCATATATTTGAAATTATGTCCCGCTATTCTGTTTGGTTAGACAACATAAATGTGAATTATTTCTTGCCCTGTTTTCTTCCCTACTATCCATTGCACCTGTCTATCTTACAATGTCTGTACATTCAATTACTTTTCTTGTTTATCAGCCATTTCAATCGGAGGGGGTGATGGCAGTATCTGTGGGAGTAAAAACATGGTCTTCAGAAAAGATCGTGCTACCTGTCGATGGAGATAGAACCACGGTTGTACTTGCCCAAGAACCAGCCCCACCACACATAACCCAGACTCACGCAGATTGTACCCCTACTCAGTTGGACAGAGAACCAGCTACACCCATTTTAACCCCAACCCCAGCGGATAGTAACCCAGTTCCCGTTGACACAGCACCGTTTCCACCACAGAGCACCCAAACATGAGCAGTTAGTAAGGCAACTACAGTGCCCAAAGCACGAGGACCACCACTCCGAACCCCAAGTCAACACTTAAAGCAGAACAAGAATTGTTCTCAGGTCAGGTTCCGTAGCTATGGTTCATACTACTTTTCTCTTGCATCACTGTATTAACTCATACCAACTAATTTCAAATTTGAAGGATGCAATTGAAACTCCAATGGCGCAATAGGTATGTTTTAAACCTGTTTCTTTAACGTGTTTGCTGTCGTAACTTGCTCTATGTTGATTTCAGTTTCAATTGAATAAACAGTTATGTTCTCATGCCATGCACATTACAAGTGTTGTTATTGATGTGTAGTTTCCCACACTTATATTCTGTCTATGCTGCTTTGTCTTAAATAGATATGATTCGAACTGTATCTATCTTGATTTGGCAACATAAACTAGAATGATATAGACCATACAGTGACCATACTACATAGATATATGTTTGTTTCATGCTGTTATCCTGTCCACCTTACTACTGAACTGGTTTACCAAAATGAGTTTCATATACTACATTGTAAACCTGTGATGTGTTTGTTTGTTTCTCCTTTAGAACATGGATAAAATATTGGAGAAGAGTACCCCGTTATGCAATGGTAAAGGAAGTAATGCAGATCAGGTTCAAGATAGTGAGACATCCTTGTTGTTCTCCAAGAAAGCTGATAAAAACTATATTGAAGACACTGAGACAACCCCAAAGTCCAGTCTTGATGTAGTGTTCGAGTTACTGGCTACTATTGCTGGCACCAGCTCTTCGAACTTGCTGCCCGAATTAGTTCAGCTTCTTGAGTCTCAACTTCAAGTTGAAAGACATTGATCAAATGCTATGTGACAGGAAGCCGAAGGACTGAGGAAGTCCCTGCAGAATTCAAGTGCATACTTTCTGGTGCAACAACAAGTGCTAGAGGATTTAAGCACCAAACAAGAGAAAGTTAATAAGCTTGCTAAGAATCTTGCCAGCATTATGGGTACCCAGGATATTTTTTCTTGAGCTCTTCTGAAGTGTTTTCAGTTCTGGACTTGTTTTGCTGCGGCGTTTATATGCTGCTTTGTTCCCTATATTTGCACTTGTGACGAACTTTGATGCCCAATGGATGTAATATGTGTAATAGCCATGATAGCCTAGCATAAGTTGCTTGCTTATTTATTTCCTTGTCTTGTTTATTTGTTTTCTTGTAGTCAGTGAAGTTCTTTTCTGTGGTTTGCTAGTGGCCGCAATAACATATTTTCTTTAAAACTAGGCCACATTAACAATGGGCTACATATTTAATGTAGTTAACATGGGCCTCCTACGGGCCGTAGAAATAATGGGCCTTCTAAGGGCTGTAGAAACAATGGGCCTTCTACGGGGCGTAGACACAATGGGCCTTCTATGGGCTATATCATTAATGGGCTTTCTACGGGTCATATGATCGGCTGGCCAAACATGGGCCAATAACAGACCACATTATGGCCGTAAATGGGCTAGAGTTGAAATCGTCCGTTCATGGGCCGACCATAACGGGCCGTTGTTAATAGGCCGTATTTGATGACGCTATGAAAATGGCCCAACGTATTAACGAGCCACAAACGGGCCGACTGTAAGCATGGGTTGTATTTGGCCCACAAGCAGAAAATGACAGTAACAGGTCGAAAGTAAACGAATGGTGGAAATGAGCCCAAGAATAAATGGGCCCTGAGAAGGCCGAAAGATAACATGGGCTGGAAACGGCCCAACGGAATAATGGGCCGTTAATGGGTATAAAGTGATACACTGTTCATTACGGGCCAGTTTTACCACGGGTCGTTAATGGGTCGAGGGTTACTAAGGACCTCATATGGGCCAAAAGACATCATGGGCCATACATGGGCCGGAAGTTAAAATGGGCTGGAATTATATTAGACGGCCCAGATGACGCTATTGGGCCTAATTCGGATAGGACGTAAACGGGCCCTGGGTTAGCGGGCTGTAAATGGGCTATATGCGAACATGCCGTTAATAGGCTTGCCGTGGGCCGGCCCGCCACTTTTTAACCAAGTCAAACGGGCTGGCCTTTTCACAAGAATGGGCCTCTGTTGGGCCGTGCCATGTGTCGACGTATCATGGGCACTTTGGTTCCAATGAGTGGATGACATCTGTCCCAACGGTGAGCCGACACGTGTTTCCTCCAGCCAATGATGATTTTACACGTGGAAAATCCCCATTGGTCGGGGCTGTTAACGGGTTAACGGATCCAAAACTAGACCCGATAGCTTAACCGTGTTCCGTTATGGTGGATGCCACGTGTCGGTCACCCTTGACGAAAGCCCTTCTATGACGCGCGATTTATCGTCATGGAAGTGGACACTTCCGTGATGATAATTTTGGTAATGTCATGGAACACTTCTACGACGACACAGGTATGACTATCTTGATTCTATCATAAATTTGTCATGGATGTACATGCATGACAGAAAACGTGATCTACTATGACAAACACGTATCATCACGGAAGTGTATTTTTTTTGTAGTGCTATCAACATACAACTAACCCTATCATAGCAATTCATAGCAATTCACCAATCACCGATAGGACAATGAAAGTCTACTCAAACATCATAGGATGGCAACACATCATTGGATAATAATATGAAGCATAAAGCACCATGTTCAAGTAGAGGGTACAATGGGTTGCGGGAGAGTGGACCGCTGTAGATAGAGGGGGGAAGGTGATGGAGATGTTGGTGAAGATGGCAGAGGTGTTGGTGTAGATTGCGGTGATGATGATGGCCCTCGGCGGTGTTCCGGCGCCACCGGAAGCAAGGGGGAGAGAGCCCCCCTTCTTCTTCTTCTTCCTTCACCTTCTCCCTAGGTGGGAGAAGGGTTTCCCCTCTGATCCATGGCCTCCATGGAGGCGGAGGGGCTCGCCCCTTCGAGATTGGATCTGTCTCTCTGTCTCTCTCTGTTTCTGTGTTCTCTGATTCTGCCCTTTCACCGTTTCTTAAATTCCCGGAGATCCGTAACTCCGATTGGGCTGAAATGTTGCACGATCTCTATCCGGATATTAGCTTTCTTGCGGTGAGAGAAGGGCATCAACCGCCTTACGGGGTGACCATGAGGGCCCAGGGCGCGCCTACCCCCCTGGGACGCGCCCCCTGCCTCGTGCCCCCCTCGGGCATCGTTTTGCGTTGATTCTTCTTCCCAAAAATCACATATATTCCAAAAAAAATCTCTGTCATTTTTATCCCGTTTGGACTCTATTTGATATGGATTTTTAGTGAAACAAAAAACATGCAACAAACAGGAACTGGCACCGGGCACTGGATCAATATGTTAGTGCCAAAAATAGTATAAAAAGTTGCCAAAAGTATATGAAAGTTGTATAATATTGGCATGGAACAATAAACAATTATAGATATGACGGAGACGTATCAGTGAGATGCAAAACAAAATATCTTGGAGCATCGTCGGAGTATAGTAAGCATACGGCTTACGTGAGAAGGTGTGACGGCTACAGTCCACAACCCGCTCTGAATAAGGGACCGTGTCTGATGACACTTTGCGCGCCAGTTTTTTCGCTGAAACGATTCCAAATTTTCGGCTTCTGTGGAAATATCCACCTCCCCGCCCCCTCCCCCTTACCAAAAGCCACAATTCCCCTGTTTCCGCCTTCCTTTCCAAGTTGAAACCTTCACTCCTTGCTTGCAGCGCCGTCTCCTCGCCAGAAACCCTCCTTCGCGATGCTCGGCCTCGTCTATCCAGGTAGGTAATCCATACCCGACCCCCATCCTCCTCGTCCTTCCACATCCCACATGTCCCGACCGCCGGTGCGAGTGCGACACCTTCCACCAAAATCACCGACCCCTCCACCAAATAAGCGCCGCCCTAAGCCATGGTGCACGCAGTATAGCCAGGATCTCAAGGAGCATTTGGCAACGGAGAAGCAAATCACGGCCGCACGCGCGGATGAGGTCGCAATGGCTACCATTCGTGCCGACCCCCATGATACGTCTCCAACATATCTATAATATTTGATTGTTCCATGCTATTATATTATCTATTTTGGATGTTTAATGGGCTTTAATATACCTTTTTATATTATTTTTGGGACCAACCTATTAACCAAAGGCCCAGTGAAAATTGTTGTTTTTTTGCCTATTTCAGTGTTTCGCAGAAAAGGAATATCAAACGGAATGAAACCTTTGGGAGAGTTATTTTTGGAACAAACGTGATCCAGGAGACTTGGAGTGGATGTCAAGAAAGAAGCGAGGAGGTCACGAGGCAGGAGGGCACGCCCCCACCCTCATGGGCCCCTCACAGCTCCACCGACCTACTTCTTCCTCCTATATATATCCATATACCCCGAAAACATCCAGGAGCACCACGAAACCCTATTTCCACCGCCGCAACCTTCTGTACCCATGAGATCCATCTTGGGGCCTTTTCGGCGCTCCGCTGGAGGGGGAATCGATCATGGAGAGCTTCTACATCAACACCATAGCCTCTTGGATGATGTGTGAGTAGTTTACCACAGACCTTTGGGTCCATAGTTATTAGCTAGATGGCTTATTCTCTCTCTTTTGATCTCAATACAAAGTTCTCCTCGATTCTCTTGGAGATCTATTCGGTGTAATTCTTTTTGCGGTGTGTTTGTTGAGATCTGATGAATTGTGGGTTTATGATCAAGATTATCTATGAACAATATTTGATTCTTCTCTGAAATCTTTTATGCATGATTTAATATCTTTGCAAGTCTCTTCGAATGATCAGTTTGGTTTGGCCTACTAGATTGATCTTTCTTGCAATGAGAGAAGTGCTTAGCTTTGGGTTCAATCTTGTTGTGTCCTTTCCTAGTGACAGCAGGGGCAGCAAGGCACATATGGTATTGTTGCCATCGAGGATAAAAAGATGGGGTTTATACCATATTGCTTGAGTTTATGCCTCTACATCATGTCATATTGCCTAATGCATTATTCCGTTCTTATGAACTTAATACTCTAGATGCATGCTGGATAGTGGTCGATGTGTGGAGTAATAGTAGTAGATGCAGAATCGTTTCGGTCTACTTGTTGCGGACGTGATGCCTATATACATGATCATGCCTAGATATTCTCATAATTATTCGCTTTTCTATCAATTGCTTGACAGTAATTTGTTCACCCACCATAGAATTTGCTATCTTGAGAAAAGCCACTAGTGAAACCTATGGCCCCCGGGTCTATCTGCCATCATATTATTTTCCTATCTACTTGCTATTTCCGTCGTTGTTTATTTTGCAATCTTTATTTTGCAATCTATATCATAAAAATACCAAAAATATTTATCTTATTATCTCTATCAGATCTCACTTTCATAAGTGACCGTGAAGGGATTGACAACCCCTTTATCGCGTTGGTTGCGAGGTTCTTGTTTGTTTGTGCAGGTACTAGGCGACTTGCGTGTAATCTCCTACTGGATTGATACCTTGGTTCCCAAAAACTGAGGGAAATACTTACACTACTTTGCTGCATCACCCTTTCCTCTTCAAGGGAAAACGAACGCATGCTCAAGAGGTAGCACCCCAGATCTTGGAGGAGCACCTCGCCGTCGAGGACACCGTGGCGACACGGTTGGCTGCTTTAAACGACAGTTCGTGGCATTTTCTCGAGGCCACTGTTGGTGCCTTTGATGAAGACTACGAGGTGTTTTCTCAGCGTGCATGTGCTTACCTCATCTCGAGAGCTTGCAGGTTGGTGCCCGAAGGGGCTCAGGCAACTCACCACTACGATGAGGGCACCCACGATGCGGAGGCCTCGCCCTCTTCCATGCCCAAGGAGCCAATCATCATCGATATCTGTGACAATGCAGAGTAGCTTGTCTTATTACCTCACTATAAGGACCCATGTTTTGTTTGCTAGCTACTGCCTTTCCTTAACAAATTCTAGTGAATTGTGCTATCTACTTTTACCATGCACTCTTATGCTCTAGTGTATATGTTCTATATGTCATGCAATGTGGTGTTTAGTTAACTGTTTGGTTCAATTCTGCAAATGTGAGCAATTCTTCAGGGTGCAATTTTCCAAGTTGTCAAGCATGCTTGGTTTGGTTAACTGTCTGATCTTCTATTAGGAGTATGTTATATTGTGAAATGTGGTTCTCACTTAACGTTTGGTTCATTTATTGTGGTGTTTAGTTAACTGTTTGGTTCAATTCTGCAATGCGATGTTCAATTATTGTGGGTGCATTCTGTTATTGTATACCATGTGAGAAATAAATCGAATTTGGCTGTACTAAATACATGAGAAACAAATACAATTTCTATATTTCCAAGTTGTTAAGCATGCTTCGCTTGGTTAACTGTCTGATCTTCTATTAGGAGTATGTTATATTGTGCAATGTGGTGCTCCGTTAACGTTTGGTTCATTTGTTGTGGTGTTTAGTTGACTGCTTGGTTCAATTCTGCAATGTGATGTTCAATTTTTTTGGCTGCACTCTGTTATTGATACCATGTGAGAAATAAATCGAATTTGGCTGTACTAAATACATGAGAAACAAATACAATTGCTATATTTCCAAGTTTTTAAGCATGCTTGGTTTGGTTAACTGTCTGATCTTCTATTAGGAGTATATTATATTGTGCAATGTGGTGCTCAGTTAACATTTGGTTCATTTGTTGTGGTGTTTAGTTAACTGCTTGGTTCAATTCGGCAATGCGATGTTCAATTGTTGTGGCTGCATTCTGTTATTGTACACCATGTGAGGAATAAATCAAATTTGGCTGCACTTAATACATGAGAAACATATACAAGTTCTATATTTCCTAGTTCTTAATCATGCTTGGTTTTGATAAATGGGTTTTCCATGTGGCTTGAATTAATCTGATGAATCTGCAATGTGCTTATTTTTCATCAACATGTTTTACTAATAGCATGCGAAGCTACTTGATGACTAACTACCTAATATGTGTTGCAGGGAAACAATGGGAAGTACTGAGGTTTACAAGATGGTACTAACTCCTATACCTTGCCTTTTTTATTCCTTTGCCCCATTTCCAATATAGAGAAGATATTTATGCACATCCTTGTTTTCACGCCTTTCCAACGCAGTTCACTGATGATTACTTCTCAAACCACCTCTATGGTCAGGAGGCGAGGAAAGTTTTCATACAAAACCCACGGTTCAAAATTGAAGCGTTCCTGAAGAGGATGAAGGATGGACGGTCAATCATCCACATGCACTGGCCTAAAGTTCCAAAGACCTTCCAAATGAATGAAGGCTCAATATTTGCCTTCCGCTTCAGCAGTTTTACAGATGAGATGCATCTGTCTATGTACCATCTATGATGCTAATTTCGAAAGGTTCTAGATGTTGCATGTGAAACTTGGTGCTGGTGCAGTTGTGTAATAGGGTAGCTAAGTGCTGAAGCTATAATTTTACTCGGATGTGTTTCAATTATGAAATCCTACTTCCTTAATATGGAAATGAAATATATTATGTGCTTAATATGAATGTCAATTAGATTAATAAATAGATTATTAATAATAGGGCAATTATCCCGCTAATTAGCCAATTAGCCTGCTAATTGGGTTTTCCTATTGCAAATGGTTATTGAGAAAACACCCCGGGAGATGACCTCAGGAAATGCACATAGTTTCTAGGAATAAACCGTGTTGGATCAATGAACAATCACACACGACATTGTCTTGAAAATTGTTTGTGTTATGCCACCTTGCACAAACGTTTTCCTTGGAGTGACTGTGTGGGATGTATATACGAACGGAAATGTTTAGCGGGGACTGGTTGTGTGGGATGTACTTACGATCGGAAACAATTTCGCCTGTGTAATTATATTTTTAGCACTACTGTACGTATAACCGTATTTGGTCGCTCGCCGGTCGCACACGACCTCATTTTGCAAAGCGTGTGCACCAGGAGGGCATATCCCCAACGCTTTCTAGGTCGTGTAGGAAGGACCCCCCTATCACAGTCACTCACTAGGTGATGGTTCCGAACGCCGTCACAGAAAGGGGTTAAAAACCGTTTGTATAGCACCTCGCTGTACCAGTATCTTTGCAAGAAGGGGGTGCGGGAATGGGGATCGGAATTCGTGGATTCGGGGGTTTCCGACACTGGAGCAGACAAGCCGGCGAAGCTTAAGGAGGAAGACTTAAATAGACCCAGATATTTTCATCGCAAATGGTTCCTAGAAAACAACTGTGTGTGATGTTGTAGATATTTTTTATTAGCTGTGAAAGACGAATTTGGAGTAAAGTGGCAACGGATGGTGTTTTAAATGTACAAGAATTTTTTTAGTACTAATACAACTGTCATGTCAAATTTTGGAAATTTCAGGGGTCATTTAACCTTTTAAGACATTTAAGTGGTTTTCTAGCCATTTAATGACCGTAATTGAAATTTGAACTACATGTACATGCAACAGCTAACCATAACGGTTTGTAAAGTCATATTTTGTGTACTTGTGTGCAATTTAATTCCATGTGCAGTAAATTGGAAGTAATTTTCAAACATATTGGTCTAATGGCTATGACACAATTAAGCATGGAGTGCCATGGCATTTAAATTCTAATTTTTTTAAAAAATATCAAAAACACATGAAACCTTGGTTGATCTAATGTCAAGCCACCAAGATGATTTGGTAAATAATTTGGCATGTGTGAAAAAAGTTTAGACACACACCCCTCACAAACCGGAGCAACTCACTAGAAGGCTCATGGTTTCGAGAGGGAATAATGCATGTTAGATGCCGAACGGGAGATAGCTTCCTCTTACGGCCTTCAATTTTTTCTACATGTAACATGCACTAATACAACTGTCATGTGACAATTTGGAAAAATTCAGGGGTCATTTGACCTTTTGAAGAGATTTAAGTGATTTTCTAGCCATATAATGACCGTAATTCAAATTTGAACTACATCTACATGCAATGGCTAACCATAATGGTTTGAAAATCATATTTGTGTACTTGTGTGCGAGTTAATTCCATGTGCAGTAAATTAGAAGGAATTCTCAAACATATTGGTCTCATGAAATGGACACATGCATATGTATGCATGGAGTGCCTTGGCATTTTAATTCCAAAAAAATAAAAAATTATCAGAAAAACATGAAACCTTGCTTGATGTAATGTCATGCCACCAAGATGATGTGGTAAAAAAATTGGCATGTTTGACGAAAGTTTGGACACATGCCCTTCACAAACCAGAGTAACTCACTAGAAGGCTCTTAGTTCCGAGAGGGAACAATGCATGTTCGATGAAGAACAGGAGATAGCTTCCTCTTACGGCCTTCAATTTTTTTCTACGTTTAACGTGCACTACTACAATTGTAATGTGAATATTTGGAAAATTCTAGGGGTCATTTGACCTTTTAAAGGCATTTAAGTGATTTTCTAGCCATTTATTGACCGTAATTCAATTTTGAACTACATTTACATGGAACGGCTAACCATAACGGTTTGAAAAATCATATTTGTGTACTTGTGTGCGAGTTAATTCCATGTGCAGTAAATTAGAAGGAATTTTCAAACATATTCGTCTCACAGCATGGACACATGCATGGAGTGCCATGGCATTTTAATTCCATTTTTTTTAAAATGATCGAAAAAACATGAAACCTTGCATCATGTAATGTCATGTCACCAAGATGATGTGGTAAAAATTGGCATGTTTGACGAAAGTTTGGACACCCACCCCCCACAAACCGAGGCAACTCACTAGAAGGCTCGTGGTTCCGAGAGGGAACAATGCATGTTTGATGACGAACGGGAGATAGCTTCATCTTAGGGCTTCAATTTTTTCTACATTTTATGTGCACTAATACAACTGCTATGTCAAAATTTGGAAAATTCCAGGGGTCATTTGACCTTTTAATGACATTTAAGTGATTTTCTAGCCATTTAATGACCGTAATTCAAATTTGAACTACATCTACATGCAATGACTAACCATAACGCTTTGAAAAATCATATTTGTGTACTTGTGTGCGAGTTAAGTCTGTGTGCACTAAATTAGAAGGAATTTTCAAACATATTGGTCTCATGGCATGGACACATGCATGGGGTGCCATGGCATTTTAATTCCAAAAAAATTACAAAATGACCAGAAAAGCATGAAATCTTGCTTGATGTAATGTCATTCCACCAAGATGATGTGGTAAAAAAATTGGCCTATTTGACGAAAGTTCGGACACACCCCCTCACAAACCGGAGCAACTCACTACAAGGCTCGTGGTTCCGAGAGGGAACAACACATGTTTGATGACAAACGGGAGATAGCTTCCTCTTACGGCCTTCAATTTTTTTTCTGCATTTAACATGCACTAATACAACTGTCATGTGAAAATTTGGAAAATTCTAGGGGTCATTTGAGCTTTTAAAGACATTTAAGTGATTTTCTAGCCATTTAGTGACCGTAATTCAAATTTGAACTACATCTACATGCAACGGCTAACCATAACGCTTTGAAAAATCATATTTGTGTACTTGTGTACGAATTAATTCCATGTGCAGCAAATTAGAAGGAATTTTCGAACATATTGGTCTCACGGCATGGACACATGCATGGAGTGCCATGGCATTTTAATTCCAAAAAATTAAAAAATGATCAGAAAAACATCAAAGCTTGCTTGATGTAATTTCATGCCACCAAGATGATGTGGTAAAAAAATTGGCCTGTTTGACGAAAGTTTGTACACACCCCCTCACAAACCAAGAGCAACTCACTAGAAGGCTCATGGTTCCGAAAGGGAACAATGCAGGTTTGATGACGAACGGGAGATAGCTTCCTCTTACGGCCTTCAAATTTTTTTCTATGTTTAACATGCACTAATACAACTGCCATGTGAAAATATGGAAAATTTCAGGGGTCATTTGACCTTTTAAAGAAATTTATGTGATTTTCTAGCTATTTAATGACCGTAGTTCAAATTTGAACTACATCTACATGCAACCGCTAACCATAACGGTTTGAAAAATCATATTTGTGTACTTGTGTGCGAGTTAATTTCATGTGTAGCAAATTATAAGGAATTTTCAAATATATTGGTCTCACGGCATGGGCACATGCATGGAGTGCCATGGCATTTTAATTCCAAAAAATTAAAAAATGATCAAAAAAACATGAAACCTTGCTTGATGTAATGTCATGCCACAAAGATGATGTGGTAAAAAAAATTGGCCTGTTTGATGAAAGTTTGGACACACACCCCTCACAAACCGGAGCAACTCACTAGAAGGCTCGTGGTTCCGAGAGGGAACAATGAATGTTTGATGACGAATAGGAGATAGCTTCCTCTTATGGCCTTCAAATTTTTGCTACGTTTAACGTGCACTACTACAACTGTCATGTGAAAATTTGGAAAATTCTAGAGGTCATTTGACCTTTTAAAGACATTTAATTGATTTTCTAGCCATTTAATGACCGTAATTGAAATTTGAACTACATCTACATGCAACGGCTAACCATAATGGTTTGAAAATACCTGGTGTTCAAAAAAGAAAATGTAAAGATCTGGCAAGACAATCGGCCCCCGCTAGATTGGCACACTATCTCGCGGCTCAAGGTTTGGTAGGTGAGTGGCGGGGGTCATTAATCAAACACGGTTCTGTATTGGAAGCCGCTAGCGATTATGTTCACACATAGATTTTGCTGCGAGAATCGTGTGTAATTCAAACTACAGTACTCGTAAATTTTGGTGATCGGCGTGTGAACTATTCATGTTGATCTAGATTCCGGCCGCCAATAAATACTACCTTGCTCACATCGTCCCGCCTGCATTCTCATCTATATCCTCCCCTCGCTCGCCCTCTCTCTCTCTCAAATCTTTGCCATGACGCCGCCGGTCTGCCCATGCATCGACGAGGAGTCGCCACCCCCTGAGGACGCTCACTCGAATAGCAGCGACGAGGAACCCTACGCACCGCCGGACGAGGTTGCGTCGGCCTCCCAACTTTGGATTGGTTTTGGGGCAGTACAAGCTTTGTCCGTGGAAGTCGCTGTCGCCGGGTGAGAAAACCAGGCAAGTGGCGTTCAAGAAGGAGATGCCGGAGGAGGAAACCAGGTACCAGGCGGCCTGTGAAGCTCGTGATGCCGCCTGGAAAAAGGAGGTGGCGGAGCTTTGCGGACGGGCGCATCGTCATGCGGAGGAGGTGTACGAAGACAGGTACTTCGCGAGGAAGGTCATAGGCGCTGGGCGCCTCATCACTGCATGGAGGTGGGCCGATAAGCTCTAGCGTGCCACCGACGAGGAGCTCTGGTGGGCGCCCAACAGAATGGCAATATCATTCGTGCGCGTCCGCCAACAAGAGGCAGATCGATACGTCAAGCGCTGCGAGGTGGAGGAGGCAGAGTACTGCCTCTGCACTGGGAAGACGCCGCGCACCAGGGAGCTGTGGGTGAGGGGCTGCCAAAATACTGGCCCCAGGAGGGATTATTAGTTTTAGTATTGTTTGTTTTCAATTTTATGCATTGTACCTAGTAGTTAAGTATCATCACGTATATGTGAGTATATTATATATATATATTCTGTGATGAACTAATGAATAATTAATATATATATATATATATATTATATGAATTCCATTTTCTATCTGGTATAATAACTTGAATCTAGCTGTTATCATCCACATATATAGAATGGAAAGCATATATACACACATTGAAACAGAACATATAAGAACGAAAAACTGAGTACACACATTGAAAGAGAGCAATAAACAAAGTAATACTATGATTGATGTGAATACATAGCTATCCATGTTGAAACGACTCAACAAAATAAAACGCATCGATGAGACCATGACCAGCAGCCCTTGCCTACAGTAGCTCTTGGCTCTGCCTGAACTCGTGCAGACGTTGGTCCAAGCGGTCGACACACTCGCTATACATGTGGAGCGCGATCTCGAGCGGGATCCAAGTTGGCTATTTCATCAGAGATCACCAGCTGGAGGATGCGACGGCCATGTTCCTCTACTGCGCCCAGGTGGACACCTGTGCCAAGGAGGCGGTCGAGCCTACCGACCAGCGCGTTGCCATCGGGCGGGCCGCGGACAAGGCGAACGGCGTGACCAATGCAAATGGCACAGCGCAGCCGACCTCTGGTGCAAGTATGGAGCAGAGGGCCTCTGCCCACTCCTGGCTAGGAATGGGGGTACTGATGGGACGTGTACCCAGCTGCGACGCCCTGTTGACAGTAGGAAAGTGCTGATGGATCCGCTCTTGCTGTGTGGCACGCCACGCCTCTCGCTGTACGACGCTCCAACGGTCTTGTCGTGCGGCGAGCTGCAGCTTGATAACCCACAAGTATAGGGGACCACAACAGTTTTCGAGGGTAGAGTATTCAACCCAAATTTATTGATTCGACACAAGGGGAGCCAAATAATATTCTCAAGTATTAGCAACTGAGTTGGCAATTCAACCACACCTGGAAACTTCGGGGTTGCCGGATCATAACACATTGTAGGATCAAGAACTCTCATATATTGATGAAAACATAATAGATTCAGATCTGAAATCATGGCACTCGGGCCCTAGTGACAAGCATTAAGCATAGAAAAGTCATAGCAACATCAATCTCAGAACATAGTGGATACTAGGGATCAAACCCTAACAAAACTAACTCGATTACATGATAAATCTCATCCAACCCATCACCGTCCAGCAAGCCTACTATGGAATTACTCACGCACAGCGGTGAGCATCATGAAATTGGTGATGGAGGATGGTTGATGATGACAATGGCGACGTATTCCCCTCTCCGGAGCCCCGAACGGACTCCAGATCAGCCCTCCCAAGAGGTTTTAGGGCTTGGCGGCGGCTCCGTATCGTAAAACGCGATGAATCCTTCTCCTTGATTTTCTTTCCCCGAAAGTGAATATATAGAGTTGGAGTTGAGGTCGGAGGAGCTCCAGGTGGGCCACGAGGTAGGGGGCGCGCCCAGGGGGCAGGCACGCCCCCACCCTCATGGATAGGGTGTGGGCCCCTGGTCTTGATCTTTTGTCAGGATTTTTTGTTATTTCCAAAAATAGTATCCGTAAAGTTTCAGGTCATTCAGAGAACTTTTGTTTCTGCACATAAATAACACGATGGCAATTCGGCTGAAAACAGCGTCAGTCCGGGTTAGTGCCATTCAAATCATGCAAGTTAGAGTCCAAAACAAGGGCAAAAGTGTTTGGAAAAGTAGATACGACGGAGGCGTATCACAGCCTATCGGCACGGACGCGCCTAGCTTGCTCAGCGGCGTGCCATCGATCATGTTGTGCGGCAAGCTGCATCCTATCGGCACTGAGATGCCTATCTTGATCCGCGGCACTGAAGCACCATGCGCCAAGGGTCTGCTCAACCCCGGCGATGACGCGCATCACAGCGTCGTCCGTCATGTTGCCGGGGAGCGCCTCGGCCTCGACGGGCCGTGGCGCCTACTCGTTTTCCTCATCGACGAGGTTGATGGCAGAGGCAATGCTTTGTGGGTTGGCATGCTTGGAAAAAAGGTGGATGTGCTACAGGCTTTGCTTGTTGCCTCCGTGCATCGCGCGCCACATTGGTTTATGCGCAATATCGCTGGGTGGCGGGAAACCGGTGAGGAAATGGCGGGAAACGGTGGCATGTTCATAAAATGCCATCAATTAATGGAAACTTAGCCTAGAAGGAACATCGAGCTAGCACAAGAAGTAGATGGTAATCAGATGATTGTTTATCCTAGTTAATTATGCATGTAATAGTTTACTTTGGTGTGTGGAAATGTCATGTGTTTATTAGCCACCTATGTAATTGGATGTCTGACGCGTATTACACACATCTTGTTTATGTGAAACGTTTCTGTTCTCTTGGTTCAACACAAACAGTTTATCAGAATGAACTTTATGCCCTCTATCGTGGTTTTTGTCACGACAGATGTCCTCGTGAAAAGGACTTAGTCGTGAGGCCAACGCATCTATGTGGTAGCTTGAGAGGGGTTGAGTGGGACGAGAGACGCAAGGTTTTATCCAGGTTCGGCCCCTCACGGTGGAGGTAAAAGCCTAAATCCTGCTTCATTGATATTGATGATGATGATCATGATTACAAGGGTGCTCTATCTCGAGAGCTATAGACTAGTTTGTCTAACCCTAACTTTTCCAACTTGTGAAACTTGTCCCTCTTGGGGTGCCCTGCCCCTCCTTACATAAGTTGAAGGGGCGGGTTACATGACTAGTCCTAGTAGGATTAGTATTACTCTATTACAAGTGGAGTCCTAGTCTTGCTTCCTTTGTAAGGGAATATTCCTTATGCCTTTTCTCTTAAGCCGGCCCACAATAACATAAGTCGGCCTCCCATGAACCGCCTTCTGGGCCTCCGGGTCTTGTCGCTCCTCTGACCCTCCTACCGGGTCACCAATGAATGACCTGGCTCGGCCGGGTCATCAGTGAGTGGAGAGATCCGGGCGGGTCACTTAGTGAGTCACCAAGTCAGGGTGGGTCACCAGTGAGTCGCCAAGTCCGGCCGGGTCATATATCCGGCCAGGTCATACTGCAGGGTATGTCCCCGACACCCTCCATTGCACACACCTTGATCTGGTTAAACTGTTTCTGTTGTGTTGCCTAATTGAAAACAGTTCATCCGAGTGAACTGTATGCCGTATATCACACACGCCTTGATCTGGCTGACCGTTTCTATTGTGTTGCCTAATCACAAACAGTTCATCCGAGTGAACTGTAAGCTGTATATCACACAGGCCTTCATCTGGCTGCCCATTTCTTTTGTTCTGCCACATCGCAAACAGTTAATTGAACTGAACCATATGCCCTGCATCGCACACGCAACTAAAATCTGAACCGTGTTTGATGCATCCGTCATCGCAAACGTTTTTCACATTTTTTATGGTTATTTTACACCAGCATTTGCGATTATTGCATCGCACACAGTTTCGTCAAAGGGTCTTTGATCATAGTGTCGCGTTAGCAACAACCTGTAGTAGTGATGCTTCGAGCTCTGGCACCTCTACAAATCCCTACTTCCCTTTGCGAAGGGCCTATCTTTTAATTTTATGCAAGAGTCAGTAGTATTCCTTCTCATTCCAGCCTATTCTTTAGTTGGCAATCATCATGTGGTGGGTAAAGATCTAAGAATATATGGACATTCAAATATATTTGATCATGAATTATTATCGTTGACAATTATCTATATGATAAAAAAGTTGGGAGGCGAAATATTAAGCCCCTATCTTTCTCTGTGTTCGATGGATGCTATTTTTCTAAAAAAATATGATTTGAATGGTAGCAATCATGGAAGACTATATGATAGTTGAGTATGTGGGATTTGCTAAACCAAAGCTCTTACATAGACCCTTCCTGAAAATAAGATGAATTGCAATTGTTTGATGACTGAGAACATAGTTGGTTAGTTTTCAAGAAAGTTTATGATCTATGATTTAACATGTGAATATCTTGTTACTTGACCATGAGAAGCTTTATGATATGAGCTATTGTTATGATATATTATAATGCTAGAAAAAGTGATTGAAATTATCATTGATCAAACTTGTGCACTTGCTAGCATTCCACATCAAAAATTCTATTTTTATCATTTACCTACTTGAGGATGAGCAGGAATTAAGCTTGGGGATGCTTGATACGTCTCCAACGTATCTATAATTTTTGATTGTTCCATGCTATTATATTATCTGTTTTGGATGTTTTATATGCATTTATATGCTATTTTATATGATTTTTTGGACTAACCTATTAACCTACAGCCCAATGCTAGTTTATGTTTTTTTCCTTATTTTTGATTTTCGCAGAAAAGGAATATCAAACAGAGTCCAAATGAGCTGAAAAATAACGATGATTTTTTATGGACCAGAAGAAGCCCACGAAGCAAAAGAGTTGAGCCAAAAGAGCCACGAGGCCTCCACAAGGGTGGAGGGTGCGCCCTCCATCCTTGTCATCGCCTCGTGGACCCCCTGACTTGTTCTCGACACCAAAAATTCCTATTAATATAGAAACCCCTAGAAATAAACCTAGATCGGGAGTTCCGCCACCGCAAGCCTCTGTAGCCACGAAAAACCAATCGGGAGCCCGTTCCGGCACCCTGTCAGAGGGGGAAACCATCACCGGACGCCATCTTTATCATCCGGTTGCTCTCCATGACGAGGAGGGAGTAGTTCACCCTCGAGGCTGAGGGTATGTACCAGTAGCTATGTGTTTAATGTCTCTCTTTCTCTCTTGTGTTCTTCATTTGGCACGATCTTGATGTACCGCGAGCTTTGCTATTATAGTTGGATCTTATGATGTTTCTCCCCCTCTACCTTCTTGTAATGGATTGAGTTTTCCCTTTGAAGTTATCTTATTGGATTGAGTCTTTAAGGATTTGAGAAGACTTGATGTATGTCTTGCATGTGCTTATCTGTGGTGACAATGGGATATTCACGTGATCTACTTGATGTATGTTTTGGTGATCAACTTGCGGGTTCTGTGACCTTGTGAACTTATGCATAGGGGGTAGGCACACGTCTTCATCTTGACCCTCTGGTAGAAACTTTGGGGCACTCTTTGAAGTTCTTTGTGTTGGTTCGAATAGGTGAATCTGAGATTGTGTGATGCGTATCGTATAATCAAACCCATGGATACTTGTGGTGACATTGGATTATCTATGTGACATTAGGGTTTTGGTTGATGTGTGTCTTAAGGTGTTATTTTAGTATGAACTCTAGGGATGTTTGTGTGACACTTATAGGAATAGCCCAATAGATCAATCAGAAAGAATAACTTTGAGGTGGTTTCGTACCCAACAATAATATCTTCGTTTATTCTCCTCTATTAGTGACTTTGGAGTGACTCTTTGTTGCACGTTGAGGGATCGTTATATGATCTAATTATGTTATCATAGTTGAGCGAACTTGCACTAGTGAAAGTATGAACCCTAGGCCTTGTTTCCAAGCATTGCAATACCGTTTTCGCTCAGTTTTGTTACTAGTTACCTTGCTGTTTTATATCTATATCTACCATCCATATTAGCCTTGTATCACCAACTCTTCGCTGAACTAGTGCACCTATACAATTTACCATTGTATTGGGTGTGTTGGGGGCACAAGAGACTCTTTGTTATTTGGTTGCAGGGTTGTTTGAGAGAGACCATCTTCATCCTACGCCTCCCACTGATTGATAAACCTTAGGTCATCCACTTGAGGGAAATTTGCTATTGTCCTACAAAACTCTGTGCTTGGAGGCCCAACACGAGTCTACAAGAAGAAGGTTGCGTAGTAGACATCAGGCCTCATGGGCAAGATGACTAAAACTCTGTTCTCCGAAACAATGGAGCGAGCCAATGACTTATTGGAAATAATACATACTGATGTATGCGGTCCAATGAGTGTTGAGGCACATTTCGGGTATCGTTATTTTCTCACCTTCACAGATGATTTGAGCAGATATGGGTATATCTACTTAATGAAACCTAAGTCTGAAACATTTGAAAAGTTCAAAGAATTTTAGAGTGTAGTGGAAAATCATCGTAACAAGAAAATAAAGTTTCTACAATCGGATCGCGGAGGAGAATATTTGAGTCACGAGTTTGGCCTTCATTTAAAACAATGCGGAATAGTTTCGCAACTCACACCACCCGCAACACCACAGCGTAATGGTGTGTCCGAATGTCGTAATCGTATTTTGTTAGATATGGTGCGATCTATGATGTCTCTCACTGATTTACCGCTATCGTTTTGGTATTATGCTTTAGAGACGGCTGCATTCACGTTAAATAGGGCACCATCTAAATCTATTGAGACGACACCTTATGAACTGTGGTTTGGCAAGAAACCCAAGTTGTCATTTCTTAAAGTTTGGGGCTGTGATGCTTATGTGAAAAAGCTTCAACCTGATAAGCTCGAACCCAAATCGGAGAAATGTGTCTTCATAGGATACCCAAAGGAGACTGTTGAGTACACCTTCTATCACGGATCCGAAGGCAAGACATTCGTTGCTAAGAATGAATCCTTTCTAGAGAAGGAGTTTCTCTCGAAAGAAGTGAGTGGGAGGAAAGTAGAACTTGATGAGGTAACTGTACCTGATCCCTTATTGGAAAGTAGTTCATCACGAAATATGTTCCTGTGACTCCTACACCAATTAGTGAGGAAGCTAATGATGAAGATCATGCAACTTCAGATCAAGTTACTACCGAACCTCGTAGGTCAACCAGAGTAAGATCCGCCCCAGAGTGGTACGGTAATCCTGTTCTGGAAGTCATGTTACTTGACCATGACGAACCTACAAACTATGAGGAAGCGATGATGAGCACAGATTCCGCAAAATGGCTTGAGGCCATGAAATCTATGATGGGATCCATGTATGAGAACAAAGTGTGGACTTTGGTTGACTTGCCCGTTGATCGGTAGGCCATAGAGAATAAATGGATCTTCAGGAAGAAGACTGACGCTAACGGTAATGTTACTGTCTACAAAGCTCGACTTGTTGCAAAAGGTTTTTGACAAGTTCAAGGTGTTGACTATGATGAGACCTTCTCACCCACAACGATGCTTAAGTCCGTCTGAATCATGTTAGCAATAGCCGCATTTTATGATTATTAAATTTGGCAAATGGATGTCAAAACGGCATTCCTTAATGGTTGTATATGATGCAACTAGAAGGTTTTGTCAATCCAAAAGGTGCTAACAAAGTGTGCAAGCTCCAGCGATCCATTTATGGACTGGTGCAAGCCTCTCAGAGTTGGAATATACGCTTTGATAGTGTGACCAAAGCATATGGTTTTATACAGACTTTTGGAGAAGCCTGTATTTACAAGAAAGTGAGTGGGATCTCTGTAGCATTCTGATATTATATGTAGATGACATATTGATAACCGGAAATGATACTGAATTTTTGAATAGCATAAAAGGCTACTTGAATAAGAAATTTTCAATGAAAGACCTCGGTGAAGCTGCTTATATATTGGGCATCAAGATCTATAGAGATAGATCAAGACGCTTAATTGGACTTTCACAAAGCACATACCTTGATAAAGTTTTGAAGAAGTTCAAAATTGATCAAGCAAAGAAAGGGTTCTTGCCTGTGTTACAAGGTGTGAAGTTGAGTCAGACTCAATGCCCGACCACTGAAGAAGATAGAGAGAAAATGAAAGGTGTTTCCTATGCTTCAGCCATAGGCTCTATCATGTATGCAATGCTGTGTACCAGACCTGATGTGTGCCGTGATATTAGTTTAGCAGGGAGGTACAAAATTAATCCAGGAGTGGATCACTGGACAGCGGTCAAGAACATCCTGAAATACCTGAAAAGGACTAAGGATATTTTTCTCGTATATGGAGGTGACAAAGAGCTCGTCGTAAATGGTTACGTCGATGCAAGCTTTGACACTGATCTGGATGACTCTAAGTCACAAACCGGATACATGTTTTTATTAAATGGTGGAGCTACCAGTTGGTGCAGTTCCAGGCAGAGCGTCATGGCGGGATCTACGTGTGAAGCGGAATACATAGCTGCTTCGGAAGCAGCAAATGAAGGAGTCTGGATGAAGGAGTTCATATCCGATCTAGGTGTCATACCTAGTGCATTGGGTCGAATGAAAATCTTTTGTGACAATACTAGTGCAATTGCCTTGGCAATGGAATCCAGATTTCACAAGAGAACCAAGCACATCAAGAGATGCTTCAATTCCATCCACGATCAAGTCAAGGAGGGAGACAGAGAGATTTGCAAGATACATACGGATCTGAATGTTGCATAACCGTTGACTAAGCCTCTCTCACGAGCAAAACATGATCAGCACCCAGACTCCATGGGTGTTAGAATCATTACAATGTAATCTAGATTATTGACTCTAGTCCAAGTGGGAGAGTGAAGGAAATATGCCCTAGAGGCAATAATAAAGTTGTTATTTATATTTCCTTATATCATGAAAAATATTTATTATTCATGCTAGAATGGTATTAACGAGAAACTTAGTACATGTGTGAATACATAGACAAACAGAATGTCACTAGTATGCCTCTACTTGACTAGCTCGTTGAATCAATGATGGTTATGTTTCCTAACCATAGATATGAGTTGTCATTTGATTAATGGGATCACATCATTAGAGAATGATGTGATTGACTTGAACCATCTGTTAGCTTAGCATGATGATCGTTTCGTTTGTTGCTATTGCTTTCTCCATAACTTATACATGTTCCTATCACTATGAGATCATGCAACTCCTGAATACCGGAGGAACACTTTGTGTGCTACCAAACGTCACAACGTAACTGGGTGATTATAATGGTGCTCTACAGTGTCTCCGATGGTGTTTGTTGAGTTGGCATAGATCAAGATTAGAATTGTCACTCCGATTGTCAGAGAAGTATCTCTGGGCCCTCTCAGTAATGCACATCAATATAAGCCTTGCAAGCAATGTGACTAATGAGTTAGTTGCGGGATGATGCATTACAGAACGAGTAAAGAGACTTGCCGGTAACGATATTGAACTAGGTATTGAGATACCGACGATCGAATCTCGGGCAAGTAACATACCGATGACAAAGGGAACAACGTATATCATTATGCGGTTTGACCGATAAAGATCTTCGTAGAATATGTGGGAGCCAATATGAACATCCAGGTTCCGCTATTGGTTATTGACCAGAGATGTGTCTCGGTCATATCTACATAGTTCTCGAACTTGTAGGGTCCGCACGCTTAACGTTCGGTGACGATCGGTATTTTGAGTTTATGTGCTTTGATGTACCGAAGGTAGTTCTGAGTCCCGAATGTGATCACAGACATGACGAGGAGTCTCGAAATGGTCGAGACATAAAGATCGATATATTGGATGAATATGTTTGGACATCGGAAAGGTTTCGATAGAGTTCGAGCATATAGCGGAGTACCGAGGGGTTACCGGAGACCTCCGGGGAGTCAATCGGCCTTAATAGGCCATAGTGGAAAGGAGGAGGAGACGGCCAAGGTGGGGGCGTCCCCCCAAGCCCAATCTGAATTGGGAGGGGGGCTGGCCTGATAACCCAAAAGTATAGGGGATCACAATAGTTTTCGAGGGTAGAGTATTCAACCCAAATTTATTGATTCGACACAAGGGGAGCCAAAGAATATTATCAAGTATTAGCAGCTGAGTTGTCAATTCAACCACACCTGGGAAACTTAATATCTACAACAAAGTATTTAGTGGCAAAGTAATATGATAGTAGCGGTAATGGTACCAAAAGTAATAGTTTTGGTTTTATAGCGATTATAACAGGAGCAACGGAAAAGTAAATAAGCGAAGATCAATATGTGAAAAGCTCGCAGGCAATGGATCAGTGATGGATAATTATGTCGGATGCTATTCCTCATGCAATAGTTATAACATAGGATGACATAGAACTAGCTCCAGTTCATCAATGTAATGTAGGCATGTATTCCGAATATATTCATACGTGCTTATGGAAAAGAACTTGCATGACATCTTTCGTCCTACCCTCTCATGGCAGCGGGGTCCTATTGGAAACTAAGGGATATTAAGGCCTCCTTTTAATAGAGTACCGGGCCAAAGCATTAACACTTAGTGAATACATGAACTCCTCAAACTACGGTCATCACCGGTAAGTATCCCAATTATTGTCACTTCGGGGTTAACGGATCATAACACATAATAGGTGACTATAGACTTGCAAGATAGGATCAAGAACTCACATATATTCATGGAAACATAATAAGTTCAGATTTGAAATCATGGCACTCGGGCCCTAGTGACAAGCATTAAGCATAGCAAAATCATAGCAACATCAATCTCAGAACATAGTGGATACTAGGGATCAAACCCTAACAAAACTAACTCGATTACATGATAAATCTCATCCAACCCATCACCATCCAGCAAGCCTACGATGGAATTACTCACGGACGGCGGTGAGCATCATGAAATTGGTGATGGAGGAAGGTTGATCATGACGATCGCGATGGATTCCCCTCTCCGGAGCCCCGAACGGACTCCAGATCAGCCCTCCCGAGAGAGATTAGGGCTTGGCGGCGGCTCCGTGATGTCTACTACACAACCTTCTTCTTGTAGACGTTGTTGGGCCTCCAAGTGCAGAGGTTTGTAGGACAGTAGCAAATTTCCCTCAAGTGGATGACCTAAGGTTTATCAATCCGTAGGAGGCGTAGGATGAAGACGGTCTCTCTCAAGCAACCCTGCAACCAAATAACAAAGAGTCTCTTGTGTCCCCAACACATCCAATACAATGGTAAATTGTATAGGTGCACTAGTTCGGCGAAGAGATGGTGAAACAAGTGGTATATGGATAGTAGATAATAGTTTTTGTAATCTGAAAATATAAAAACAGCAAGGTAGCAAGTGATAAAAGTGAACATAAACGGTATTGCAATGATAGTAAACAAGGCCTAGGGTTCACACTTTCACTAGTGCAAGTCCTCTCAACAATAATAACATAATTGGATCATATAACTATCCCTCAACATGCAACAAAGAGTCACTCCAAAGTCACTAATAGCGGAGAGCGAACGAAGAGATTATGGTAGGGTACGAAACCACCTCAAAGTTATTCTTTCCAATCAATCCGTTGGGCTATTCCTATAGGTGTCACAAACAGCCCTAGAGTTTGTACTAGAATAACACCTTAAGACACAAATCAACCAAAACCCTAATGTCACCTAGATACTCCAATGTCACCTCAAGTATCTATGGGTATGATTATACGATATGCATCACACAATCTCAGATTCATCTATTCAACCAACACATAGAACCTCAAACAGTGCCCCAAAGTTTCTACCGGAGAATCACGATGAAAACGTGTGCCAACCCCTATGCATAGGTTCATGGGCTGAACTCGCAAGTTGATCACCTAAACATACATCAAGTGAATCACGTGGTATCCCATTGTCACCACAGATACGCACGGCAAGACATACATCAAGTGTTGTCAAATCTTTAAAGACTTAATCCGATAAGATAACTTCAATGGGAAAACTCAATCCATTACAAGAGAGTAGAGGGGGGAGAAAACATCATAGGATCCAAATATAATAGCAAATCTCGCGATACATCAAGATCGTATCACCTCAAGAACATGAGAGAGAGAGAGAGAGAGATCAAACACATAGCTACTGGTACATACCCTCAGCCCCGAGGGAGAACTACTCCCTCCTCATCATGGAGAGAACCGGGATGATGAAGATGCCCACCGGAGAGGGATTGCCCCCTCCGGCAGGGTGCTGGAATGGGTCGATATTGGTTTTCGGTGGTTACGGCGGCTTCTGGCGGTGGAACTCCCGATCTATTGTGCTCTTCGATGTTTTTAGGGTATATGGAGATATATAGGCAGAAGAAGTACATTAGGGGGGCCACGAGGGACCCATGAGGGTGGAGGGCGCGCCCAGGGGGGTGGGCGCGCCCCCCTACCTCGTGGCCTCCTCGAAGCTTCCCTTACGTGCACTTCAAGTCTTCTGGGCTTCTTTCCTTCCAAAAATGAGTTCTGTGAAGTTTCAGGTCAATTGGAATCCGTTTGATTTTCCTTTTCTTCGAAACCCTAAAACAAGGTAAAAACAGAAACTGGCACTGGGCTCTGGGTTAATAGGTTATCCCAAAAATGATATAAAAGTGTATAATAAAGCCCATAAACATCCAAAACATAAGATAATATAGCATGTAGCAATCAAAAATTATAGATACGTTGGAGACGTATCAGCATCCCCAAGCTTAATTCCTGCTCGTCCTCGAGTAGGTAAATGATAAAAACAGAATTTTTGATGCAGAGTGCTACTTGGCATAATTTCAGTTTAATTCTTCTTAATTGTGGCATGAATATTCAGATCCGAAAGACTCAAGATAAAAGTTCATATTGACATAAAAATAATAATACTTCAAGCATACTAACTAAGCAATTATGTCTTCTCAAAATAACATGGCCAAAGAAAGTTCATCCCTACAAAATCATATAGCTTAGTCATGCTCCATTTTCGTCACACAAGAATGCTCTCATCATGCACAACCCCGATGACAAGACAAGCAATTGTTTCATACTTTAGTAATCTCAAACCTATAAACTTTCACGCAATATATGAGCGCGAGCCATGGACATAGCACTATGGGTGGCATAGAATATAATGATGGGGGTTATGTGGAGAAGACAAAAAGGAGAAAGTCTCACATCAACGAGGCTAATCAATGAGCTATGGAGATGCCCATCAATTGATGTTAATGCAAGGAGTAGGGATTGCCATGCAACGGATGCACTAGAGCTATAAATGTATGAAAGCTCAACAAAAGAAACTAAGTGGGTGAGCATCTAACTTGCTTGCTCACGAAGACCTAGGGCACTTGAGGAGGCCCATTGTTGGAATATACAAGCCAAGTTCTATAATGAAAAATTCCCACTAGTATATGAAAGTGACAAAACAAGAGATTTTCTATCATGAAGATTATGGTGCTACTTTGAAGCACAAGTGTGGCAAAGGATAGTAGCATTGTCCCTTCTCTCTTTTTCTCTCATTGTTTTTGGGCCTTCTCTTTTTATGGCCTTTTTCTTCCTTTTTTTTATTTTTTTGGTCCTTCTCTTTTTTATGGCCTTTCTCTTTTATTTTCTTTTTTTAATATTCCTCACTTGGGACAATGCTCTAGAAAATGATGATCATCACACTTTTATTTATTTACAACTCAATGATTACAACTCGATACTAGAACAAAGATGACTCTATATGAATGCCTCCTGCGGTGTACCGGGATATGAAATGAACCAAGAGTGACATGTATGAAATAATTATGAACGGTGGCTTTGCCACAAATACTATGTCAACTACATGATCATGCTAAGCAATATGACAATGATGAATGTGTCATGATAAACGGAATGGTGGAAAGTTGCATAGCAATATATCTCGGAATGGCTATGGAAATGCCATAATAGGTAGGTATGGTGGCTGTTTTGAGGAAGATATAAGGAGGTTTATGTGTGACAGAGCGTATCATATCACGGGGTTTGGATGCACCAACGAAGTTTGCACCAACTCTCAATGTGAGAAAGGGCAATGCACGGTACCGAAGAGGCTAGCAATGATGGAAGGGTGAGAGTGCGTATAATCCATGGACTCAACATTAGTCATAAAGAACTCACATACTTATTGAAAAAATCTACAAGTCATCAAAAACCTCGGCACTACGCGCATGCTCCTAGGGGGATAGATTGGTAGGAAAAGACCATGGCTCGTCCCCGACCGCCACTCATAAGGAAGACAATCAAATAACACCTCATGTTTAAAATTTGTTACATAACGTTTACCATACGTGCATGCTACGGGACTTGCAAACTTCAACACAAGCATTTCTCAAATTCACAACTACTCAACTAGCACGACTTTGATATTATTACCTCCATATCTCAAAACAATCATCAAGCATCAAACTTCTCTTAGTATTCAATACTCTATATGAAAGTTTTTACTATTCTTGGATGCCTAGCATATTAGGATTATTTAAGCAAATTACCATGCTATTTAAAACTCTCAAAATGATATAAGTGAAGCATGAGAGTTCATCTATTTCTATAATACCACCATCGTGCTCTAAAAAGATATAAGTGAAGCACTAGAGCAAACGACAAACTACTCCGAAAGATATACGTTAAGATCAATGAGTAGTCGAATAATTATGCAACTATGTGAAGACTCTCTAACATTTAACAATTTTAGATCTTGGTATTTTATTCAAACAGCAAGTAAAACTAAATAAAATAAAATGACGCTCCAAGCAAAACACATATCATGTGGCGAATAAAAATACAGCTGCAAGTAAAGTTACCGATGAACGAAGATGAAAGAGGGGATGCCTTCCAGGGCATCCCCAAGCTTAGGCTTTTGATTGTCCTTGAATATTACATTGGGGTGCCTTGGGCATCCCCAAGCTTAGGCTCTTTCCACTCCTTATTCCATAGTCCATCGAATCTTTACCCAAAACTTGAAAACTTCACAACACAAAACTTAACAGAAAACTCGTAAGCTCTGTTAGTATAAGAAAGTAAATCACCACTTCAAGGTACTGTAATGAACTCATTATTTATTTATATTGGTGTCAAACCTACTGTATTCCAACTTCTCTATGGTTTATAAACTCTTTTACTAGCCATAGATTCATCAAAATAAGTAAACAACACATGAAAAACAGAATCTGTCAAAAACAGAACAGTCTGTAGTAATCTGAATCAAGCGTATACTTCTAGAACTCATAAAATTATAAAATAAATTGCTGTACCTGAGGAATTTATCTATCAATCATCAAAAAGAATTAACTAGATAGCACTCTCCAATAAAAAATGGCAGCAATTCTCGTGAGAGCTAAAGTTTCTGTTTTTTTACAACATGATCATAAAGACTTCACCCAACTCTTCCCCAAGGTTCTACTTGGCACAAACACTACTTAAACACATAAAACCACATCTAAACAGAGTCTAGATGAATTATTTATTACTACACAGGACCAAAATGTAAGGAACAAAAATAAAATTGGGTTGCCTCCCAACAAGCGCTATCGTTTAACGCCCCTAGCTAGGCATGATGATTTCAATGATGCTCACATAAAAGATAAGAATTGAAACATAAGAGAGCATCATGAAGAATATGACTAGCACATTTAAGTATAACCCACTTCCTATGCATAGGGATTTTGTGAGCAAATAACTTATGGGAACAAGAATCAACTTGCATAGGAAGGTAAAACAAGCATAACTTCAAAATTTTAAGCACATAGAGGGGAAACTTGATATTATTGCAATTCCTACAAGCATATGTTCCTCCATCATAATAATTTTCAGTAGCATCATGAATGAATTCAACAATATAACCAGCACCTAAAACATTCTTTTCATGATCTACAAGCATAGAAAATTTACTACTCTCCACACAAGCAAAATTCTTCTCATGAATAATAGTGGGAGCAAACTCAACAAAATAACTATCATGTGATTGAAAATTAAGATCAAGATGACAAGTTTCATGGTTATCATTATTCTTTAAAGCATACGTGTCATCACAATAATCATCAAAGATAGGAGGCATGCTTTCACCATAATAAATTTGCTCATCAAAACTTGGGGGACAAAAAATATCATCTTCATCAAACATAGCTTCCCCAAGCTTGTGGCTTTGCATATCATTAGCATCATGGATATTCAAGGAATTCATACTAACAACATTGCAATCATGCTCATCATTCAAATATTTAGTGCCAAACATTTTATAGATTTCTTCTTCTAGCACTTCAGCACAATTATCCTTTCCATCATACTCACGAAAGATATTAAAAAGATGAAGCGTATGAGACAAACTCAATTCCTTTTTTTGTAATTTTATAAACTAAACTAGTGATAAAACAAGAAACTAAAAGACTCGATTGCAAGATCTAAAGATATACCTTCAAGCACTCACCTCCCCGGCAACGGTGCCAGAAAAGAGCTTGATGTCTACTACACAACCTTCTTCTTGTAGACGTTGTTGGGCCTCCAAGTGCAGAGGTTTGTAGGATAGTAGCAAATTTCCCTCAAGTGGATGACCTAAGGTTTATCAATACGTAGGAGGCGTAGGATGAAGATGGTCTCTCTCAAGTAACCCTGCAACCAAATAACAAAGAGTCTCTTGTGTCCCCAACACACCCAATACAATGGTAAATTGTATAGGTGCACTAGTTCGGTGAAGAGATGGTGAAACAAGTGGTATATGGATAGTAGATAATAGTTTTTGTAATTTGAAAATATAAAAGAAGCAAGGTAGCAAGTGATAAAGTAAGCATAAACGGTATTGCAATGATAGTAAACAAGGCCTAGGGTTCATACTTTCACTAGTGCAAGTCCTCTCAACAATAATAACATAATTGGATCATATAACTATCCCTCAACATGCAACAAAGAGTCACTCCAAAGTCACTAATAGCGGAGAACAAACAAAGAGATTATGGTAGGGTACGAAACCACCTCAAAGTTATTCTTTCCAATCAATCCATTGGGCTATTCCTATAGGTGTCACAAACAGCCCTAGAGTTCGTACTAGAATAACACCTTAAGACACAAATCAACCAAAACCCTAATGTCACCTAGATACTACAATGTCACCTCAAGTATCCGTGGGTATGATTATACGATATGCATCACACAATCTCAGATTCATCTATTCAACCAACACATAGAACCTCAAAGAGTGCCCCAAAGTTTCTACCGGAGAATCACGACGAAAACGTGTGCCAACCCCTATGCATAGGTTCATGGGCGGAACCCACAAGTTCATCACCAAAACATACATCAAGTGAATCATGTGGTATCCCATTGTCACCACAGATACGCACGGCAAGACATACATCAAGTGTTCTCAAATCTTTAAAGACTCAATCCGATAAGATAACTTCAAAGGGAAAAGTCAATCCATTACAAGAGAGTAGAGGGGGAAGAAAACATCATAGGATCCAAATATAATAGCAAAGCTTGCAATACATCAAGATCGTATCACCTCAAGAACACGAGAGAGAGAGATCAAACACATAGCTACTGGTACATACCCTCAGCCCCGAGCGAGAACTACTCCCGCCTCGTCATGGAGAGCACCGGGATGATGAAGATGGCCACCAGAGAGGGATTGCCCCCTTCGGCAGGGTGTCGGAATGGGTCTAGATTGGTTTTCGGTGGCTACGGAGGCTTCTGGCGGCGGAACTCCTGATCTATTGTGCTCTTCGATGTTTTTAGGGTATATGGAGATATATAGGCAGAAGAAGTACGTCAGGGGGGCCACGAGGGGGCCACGAGGGTGGAGGGCGCGTCCAGGGGGGTGGGCGCGCCCCCTACCTTGTGGCCTCCTCGAAGCTTCCCTTCTGTCCACTTCAAGTCTTCTGGGCTTCTTTCCTTCCAAAAATGAGTTCCGTGAAGTTTCAGGTCAATTGGACTCCGTTTGATTTTCCTTTTCTTCGAAACCCTAAAACAAGGTAAAAACTGAAACTGGCACTGGGCTCTGGGTTAATAGGTTAGTCCCAAAAATGATATAAAAGTGTATAATAAAGCCCATAAACATCCAAAACAGAAGATAATATAGCATGGAGCAATCAAAAATTATAGATACGTTGGAGACGTATCACTCCGTATCGTGGAACGCGATGAATCCTTCTCCCTGATTGTTTCTCCCCGAACATAAATATATGGAGTTGGAGTTGAGGTCGGTGGAGCATCAGGGGGCCCACAAGGTAGGGAGGCACGCCCAGGGGGGTAGGCGTGCCCCCACCCTCGTGTACAGGGTGTGGGCCCCCCGAGGTTGATTCTTTCACCAGTATTTTTTATATATTCCAAAAATATTCTCCGTTCATTTTCAGGTCATTCCGAGAACTTTTATTTCTGCACAAAAATAACACCATGGCAATTCTGCTGAAAACGGCGTCAGTCCAGGTTAGTTCCATTCAAACCATGCAAGTTAGAGTCCAGAACAAGGGAAAAAGCGTTTAGAAAAGTAGATACGATGGAGACGTATCAACTCGCCCAAGCTTAAACCTTTGCTTGTCCTCAAGCAATTCAGTTGATAAACTGAAAGTGATAAAGACAAATTTTTACAAACTCTGTTTGCTCTTGTTGTTGTATATATGTAAAGCCAGCATTCATGTTTTCAGCAATGATTATGAACTAACCATATTAACAATAACATTTAGGTCTCATGTTTACTCATATCAATGGCATAATCAACTAGCGAAGAATAATAATAAATCTTGGATGACAACACTTTCTCAAAACAATCGTAACACCATATAACATGATGGTATCTCGCTAGCCCTTTCTGAGACCGCAAAACATAAATGCAGAGCACCCATGAAGATCAAGGGCTGACAAGAAATTGTAATTCATGGTAAAAGAGATCCAGTCACAGTCATACTCATTGTAAACTAATAGTAATAGATGCAAATGACAGCCGTGCTCTGCAACTGTTTCTTTTTAATAAGAGGATGATGACTCAGCATAAAAGTAAATAGATAGGCCCTTCTTAGAGGGAAGCAGGGATTTGTAGAGGTGCCAGAGCTCGATTTTGAAATAGAGATGAATAATATTTTGAGCGATATACTTTCATTGTCAACATAACAACCGTGAGATCTCGATATCTTCCATGCTACACACATTATAGGAGGTTCCCAAGTAAAATGGTAAAGTTTATACTCCCCCACCACCAACAAGCATCAATCCATGGCTTGCCCGAAACAATGGGTGCCTCCAACTAACAACAATCCTGGGGGAGTTTTGTTTGAAATTATTTTGATTTGGTTTGAGCATGGGACCGGGCATCCTGGTGACCAGCCATTTTCTCGTGAGTGAGGAGCGGAGTCCACTCCTCTTGAGAATAACCCGCCTAGCATCAAAGATACAAATAACCCTAGTTGATACATGAGGTATTCGAGCATACAAAACAGAATTTCATTTGAAGGTTTAGAGTTTGGCACATATAAATTTACTTGGAACGGCAGGTAGATACCGCATATAGGAAGGTATAGTGGCCTCATATGGAATAACTTTTGGGGTTTATGGAATTGGATGCACAAGAAGTATTCCCGCTTATTACAAGTGAATGCTAGAAAGAGACTAGGAAGCGACCAGCTAGAGAGCGACAACAGTCATGAACATGCATTAAAATTGATCAACATTGAATGCAAGCATTGCTAGGATATAATTCACCATGAATATAAATATCGTAGAGGCTATGTTGATTTTGTTTCAACTACATGCGTGAACATGTGCCAAGTCAAGCCATTCGAATCATTCAAAGGAGGATACCACCTATCATACCACATCACAACCATTTTAATAGCATGTTGGCACGCAAGGTAAACCATCATAAACTCCTAGGAATTAAGCATGGCATGAGCAACTATAATCTCTAATTGTCATTTCAAACATGTATCATTCATAATAGGCTGAATCTGGAACAATGAACTAATCATATTTACAAAAACAAGAGAGGTCGAGTTCATACCAGCTTCTCTCATCTCAATCAGTCCATCATATATCTTCATTATGGCCTTTCACTTGCATGACCAAACGGTGTGGATAATAATAATAGTGCACGTGCATTGGACTAAGCTGGAATCTGCAAGCATTCAATACAAGGGAGAAGACAAGGTAATGTGAGCTCTCTGTTATATCAACAATAATGCATATGAGAGCCACTCAACATTTTCATCATGGTCTTCTCCTCTCGACACCCAAAGAAAAGAAAACAAACAAAACTATTTACACGGGAAAGCTCCCAACAAGCAATAGAAGAATGAGAAATCTTTTTGGGTTTTCTTTTTAATTACTACTACTACTACTACATACATGGAAAGTAAACTAGCTAAAAGCTACAACTAATTTTTTTGTTTTTCTTAAGGTTTTTAAAACACACAAGAAGAAAGCTTAAAAAGGAAATTAAAGTAGCATGGATATTACAATGAAAAAGAATGAGCACCGACAACTGGCATGAGTGTGTGAACATGAATGTAATGTCAGTGAGAAATACGTACTCCCCCAAGCTTAGGCTTTTGGCCTAAGTTGGTCTATGCCCATGAATCAAAGTTGTAGCTGAGGTCGTACTGAGATGCAGTGGCAATTCCCTCATGAGCTGCAGCTTGGCGGCGAGCTCCCTCTGTCCTCCTCTCATACTCGTTCGGCTCCTCCCTGGTTATAATATATCTCATTTTTTCCTGAAAGTCAAAGAAGCCAGGAGCAGGGAGAGCAACATGGACAGTGCAGCGCCTGTCAAAGATTAGTCGGTATTGGAGGAACTGTTCGCTCCTCTCAATAAACTGATGACGAACCATAGCATTATAATCTATATAAGTAGGGAGCATCTCCATAACATAACCATGTATGGGTACCTCAAGAAAAATAGCTAAACGGGTTGCGTTAATTCCACCGAACAAATCTCCATTAATACTATTATTATGCAACCTACGTGCAACAATGGACCCCAAGTTATATTGTCTATCTCCTAATATCGCACTCTTGAGAACACTAAGATACGGAACACACATATGACATGCCTCATCCTTACCGTTTTTGCATCTACCTATAAAGGGAGCAAAATAATGTATGGCAGGACAATGAATGCTCCATATGGTAGCTTGTGTTATTTCTCTATATTCCCCCACAGTGATACTAGCAAGAAATTCTTTGAATTCAGATTTGCGAGGTTCACTAACACTACCCCACTGCGGGAGTTTACAAGCAGTATTAAAATCTTCTAAGTCCATTGTATAAGATTTATCATAAAGATCAAATAGGACAGTGTGAGAGTTGCGTGATGATGTAAATTCAAACCTTCTCATAAAGGAATCAATTAGGTAGTGGTACTGAGGGCACTTATCCGACACGAATCCCTGAAGTTCAGTGTTACGCACATCTGCTTCAAATTCCTCCTTAATTCCTGCTTGGACCATGAAATTTTCTGACGGCCATTCACAAGGCCGCACTTGAGCTTCTCTTGGTAGTTCATAGTCCCGCTCACGTATTGCGGGCATGGGTCCTTGCTTCTTTGAAGAACCACCTTGGTACATTTTTCTAAACATATTTCTTCCTCTGAAAAAATTTCTGAAATTTTAGTGACTCAAAATTAAAAGTGAACCAAACTCAACAAGATTGATAGCAACTACTCCTACAAGTGTCTAGAGGCCATATCATGCATTAAAACTACTTTTAACCACATAGATTTGACATGCAAGCTCAAGAACAGGGTCACCTAAGCAGCAAAAATTTGCAATAAATAAATCACTAGAACAAAAACTAATTGGACCATTGGAGGAGTCACATACCGAAGAACAATCCCCCAAAGCAGTTTGGTGAATGGAGCTCTGAGCAAGGAGATCGAAAATGGAAGCAAGATGAGCTAGAACTCGGGTTTGAGCTGGTGAATAATTTTTTCTAGAGGAAGACAAAGTGTGTGGTGCAAGAATAAGTGGAGGGGGACCACATGGGGTCCACGAGGCAGGGGGGAGCGCCCAGGTGGTAGGCCACGCCCTCCACCCTCGTGGGCACCTGGTGAGGCCCCCTGGTGTGTTCTCGGTGCCAATAGTTCTTAAATATTCCAGAAAAATCATATTAAATTTTCAGGACATTTGAAGAACTTTTATTTTTGGGGTATTTTTTATTGCAAGGATAATTCAGAAAACAGACAGAAAATGCTATTTATGCTTTATTTAAACTAAATAATAGAAAGTAAAAGGAGGGTACAAAGAGTTGTGCTTTCTAACTTCATCCATCTCATGATTATCAAAAGGAATCCACTAACAAGGTTGATCAAGTCTTGTTAACAAACTCATTTCGAATAACATGAAACTGGAGAAATTTCGAATAACACTAGTTTACCCGAACGGGGATATGCACATCCCCAACAATAAGAATATCATATTTCTTCTTAATAGTAAGAAGAGGAAATTCAAAACCTCCAATAGTAATCATTGAAATTTTTCCAATAGAATTGATACTGTGGACTTGAGGTTGTTTCCTCGGAAAGTGTATCGTATGCTCATTACCATTAACATGAAAAGTGACATTGCCTTTGTTGCAATCAATAACAGCCCCTGCAGTATTCAAAATGGGTCTTCCAATAATAATGGATACACTATCGTCCTTGGGATTTTTTAGTAGGTGTCAACTTATTCAAATCAAGTCTACGATATAAAGAGAGAAGCATAACACTAACACCTGCTCCAAGATCACATAAAGCAGTTTTAACATAGTTTCTTTTAATGGAGCATGGTATAGTTGGTACTCCTGGATCCCCTAGTTTCTTTGGTATACCACCTTTAAAAGTATAATTAGCAAGCACGGTGGAAATTTCATCTTCCGGTATCTTTCTTTTATTTGTAACAATATCCTTCATGTACTTAGCATAAGGGTTCATTTTAAGCATATCAGTCAAACGCCTACGCAAAAATATAGGTCTAATCATTTCAGCAAAGCGCTCAAAATCCTCATCCTCCTTTTTCTTGGATGGTTTAGGAGGAAAAGGCATGGGTTTCTGAACCCATGGTTCTCTTTCTTTACCGTGCTTCCTAGCAACAAAGTCTCTCTTATCATGACATTGATTCTTTGATTGTGGGTTATCAGATCAACAACAGGTTCAATCTCTCCATCATTGTTATTGCTAGGTTGAGAATCAACATGAACATCATCATTAACATTATCACTAGGTTCATGTTCACTACCAGATTGTGTTTCAGCATCAGAAATAGAAATATCATTGGGATTCATAGATGTGTCAACAGCAGGTTCACTAGAAGCATGCAAAGTCCTATCATTTTTCTTTTTCTTCTTCTTAGAAGAACTAGGTGCATCAACATTAATTTTCTAAGAATCTTGCTCAATTCTCTTGGGGCGGCCCTCAGGATACAAATGTTCCTGAGTCATTTTACCCCCTCTAGTCATAACTCTAACAACATTATCATTTTTCTTATTATTTAATTCATTGAGCAAATCATTCTGAGCCTTAAGTACTTGTTCTACTTGAGTGTTAACCATAGAAGCATGTTTACTAATAAGTTTAAGTTCACCTTTAACTCTAGACATATAATCACTCAAGTATTCAAGCATATCAGCATTGCGTTTCAATTGTCTGCCAACATAAGCATTGAAGTTTTCTTGTTTAACAATAAAATTATCAAACTCATCTAAGCATTGGCTAGTAGACTTATAACGAGGGATATCACCTTCATCAAATCTGTAGAGAGAATTTACCTTTACTACCTGTGTCGGGTTATCAAGACCATGTATTTCTTCAATAGGTGGTAAATTCTTAACATCTTCAGCTTTAATACCCTTTTCTTTCATAGATTTCTTTGCCTCTTGCATATCTTCAGGACTGAGAAATAGAATACCCCTTTTCTTTAGAGTTGGATTAGGGGTTGATTCAGGAAGTGTCCAGTCATTTTCATTACTCAACATATTATTCAATAACAATTCAGCTTGATCAACAGTTCTTTCCCTGAAAAAACAACCAGCACAACTATCCAGGTGGTCTCTGGAAGCATCGGTTAGTCCATTATAAAAGATATCAAGTATTTCATTTTTATTGAGAGGATGATCAAGCAAAGCATTAAGTAATTGGAGAAGCCTCCCCCAAGCTTGTGGGAGACTCTCTTCTTCAATTTGCACAAAATTATATATTTCCCTTAAGGCAGCTTGTTTCTTATGAGTGGGGAAATATTTAGCAGAGAAGTAATATATCATATCCTAGGGACTAGGCACACAACCAGGATCAAGAGAATTAAACCATGTTTTAGCATCACCCTTTAATGAGAACGGAAACAACTTAAGGATAAAGTAATAGCGAGTTTTCTCATCATTAGTGAACAGGGTGGCTATATCATTTAATTTAGTAAGATGTGCCACAACAGTTTCAGATTTATAGTCATAAAAAGGATCACATTCAACCAAAGTAATTAACTCGGGGTCGACAGAGAAATCATAATCCTTATCGGAAGTAAAGATAGGTGAAGTAGCAAAAGCAGGGTCATATTTCATTCTAGAATTCAAAGACTTTTGTTTAAGTTTAACTAATAATTTCTTAAGATCATATCTATCATTGAAAGCTAAGAAGTCTCTAGAAGTTTCTTCATCCATAACATAACCCTCAGGAACAATAGGCAATTCATATCTATGGGGAGAATCTTCATCATCACTTTCATCAATATTATCAGTTTCAATAATTTCATTCTCTCTAACCCTAGCAAGTTGTTCATCAAGAAATTCACCTAATGGCACAGTATTATCAAGCATAGAAGTAGTTTCATCATAAGTATCATGCAAAGTAGAAGTGGCATCATCAATAACATGCGACATATCAGAATGAATAGCAGGAGTAGGTGTCGCAAGTTTACTCAAAACAGAAGGTGAATCAAGTGTAGAGCTAGATGGTAGTTCCTTACCTCCCCTCGTAGTTGAGGGAAAAATCTTGGTTCTTTTATCTTTCAAGTTCTTCATAGTGATCAGAAGATATAAATCCCAAGTGACTCAAAAAATAGAGTTATGCTCCCCGGCAACGGTGCCAGAAAATAGTCTTCATAACCCACAAGTATAGGGGATCGCAACAGTTTTCGATGGTAGAGTATTCAACCCAAATTTATTGATTCGACACAAGGGGAGCCAAAGAATATTCTCAAGTATTAGCAGCTGAGTTGTCAATTCAACCACACCTGGAAAACTTAATATCTACAACAAAGTATTTAGTGGCAAAGTAATATGATAGTAGCGGTAACGGTAGCAAAAGTAATAATTTTGGTTTTATAGCGATTGTAACAGTAGCAACGGAAAAGTAAATAAGCAAAGATCAATATGTGAAAAGCTCGTAGGTAACGGATCAGTGATGGATAATTATGTCGGATGCGATTCCTCATGCAATAGTTATAACATAGGGTGACACAGAACTAGCTCCAGTTCATCAATGTAATGTAGGCATGTATTCCGAATATAGTCTTACGTGCTTATGGAAAAGAACTTGCATGACATATTTTGTCCTACCCTCCCGTGGCAGCGGGGTCCTATTGGAAACTAAGGGATATTAAGGCCTCCTTTAATAGAGTATCATACCAAAGCATTAACACTTAGTGAATACATGAACTCAAACTACGGTCATCACCGGTAAGTATCCCGATTATTGTCACTTCGGGGTTAACGGATCATAACACATAATAGGTGACTATAGACTTGCAAGATAGGATCAAGAACTCAGATATATTCACGGAAACATAATACGTTCAGATCTGAAATCATGGCACTCGGGCCCTAGTGACAAGCATTAAGCATAGCAAAGTCATAGCAACATCAATCTCAGAACATAGTGGATACTAGGGATCAAACCCTAATAAAAGCAACTCCATTACATGAATAATCTCACCGTCCAGCAAGCCTACGATGGAATTACTCACGCACGGTGGTGAGCATTATGAAATTGGTGATGGAGGAAGGTTAATGATGACGATGGAGACGGATTCCCCTCTCCGGAGCCCCGAACGGACTCCAGATCAGCCCTCCCGAGAGAGATTAGGGCTTGGCGGCGGTTCCATATCGTAAAACGCGATGAATCCTTCTCCCTGTTTTTTATCCCCGAACGTGAATATATGGAGTTGGAGTTGAGGTCGGTGGAGCGTCAGGGGGCCCACGAGGTAGGGGGCGCGCCCAAGGGGGTAGGTGCACCCCACCCTCGTGGACAGGGTGTGGCCCCCTTGACATTGACTCTTTCGCTAGTATTTTTTATATATTCCAAAAATATTCTTCATTGATTTTCAGGTCATTCTGAGAACTTTTATTTCTGCACAAAAATAACACCATGGCAATTATGCTAAAAACAGTGTTAGTCCGGGTTAGTTCCATTCAAATCATGCAAGTTAAGAGTCCAAAACAAGGGCAAAAGTGTTTGGAAAAGTAGATACGATGGAGACGTATCACGGCCCCCCTTTCCTTCTCTCCCTCTTCCCCTTCCTCCCCCCTCATACTCCAACTAGGGAAGGGGGAATCCTACTCCCACCGGGAGTAGGACTCCGCCCTTGGGCGCGCCTAGGAGGCCGGCCCTCTCCCCATCCTCCACTCCTTTATATACGGGGGAGGGGGGCACCCCATAGACACACAAGTTGATCATTGATCTCTTAGCCGTGTGCAGTGCCCCACTCCACCATAATCCACCTTGGTCATATCATCATAGTGCTTAGGTGAAGCCCTACGCCGGTAGCTTCATCATCACCGTCATCACGCCGTCGTGCTGACGAAGCTCTCCCTCGGCACTCAGCTAGATCAAGAGTTCGTGGGATGTCACTGAACCGAACATGTGCATATTGTGGAGGTGCCATACTTTCGGTACTAGGATTGGTCGGATCGTGAAGACGTATGACTACATCAACCGCGTTGTCATAACGCTTCCTCTTACGGTCTACGAGGGTACGTGGACTACACTCTTCCCTTCTCATTGTTATGCATCACCATGATAGATCGTGCGTGTGCTTAGGGATTTTTTTTGAAATTACTACGTTTCCCAACATTGAGGGG
>NC_041392.1:550664768-550683320 GCF_002162155.2 Triticum dicoccoides | reverse complement strand
ACACCTCCGGTCATAGTTTTGCGGTGCTTAGGCGAAGCCCTGCGAGAATCACTTCACCATCACCGTCACCACGCCGTCGTGCTGACGGAACTCATCTAGTACCTCGACACCTTGCTGGATCAAGAAGGCGACAGACGTCACCGAGCTGAACGTGTGCAGAACTCGGAGGTGTCGTACATTCGGTACTCGATCGGTGGAGCGCGAAGAAAGTTCGACTACATCAACTGTGTTGTAAAATGCTTCTGCTTATGGTCTATGAGGGTATGTAGACACACTCTCCCCCTCGTTGCTATGCATCTCCTAGATAGATATTGTGTGAGCGTAGGAATTTTTTTGAAATTGCATGCTTTGTTTCCCAACAGGAGGTGTCATCTCAAACGAATCGTTTGGGCCCCAACCAGCTGCGATTGAACAAATATCGTGCTCATGGTCATTCCAGCTACCGCATGTTCCGTCCGAACGGCCAGCCAGCTGGGCTCCGTATGCCTGTGTCTTCTGAGCTGGGCTTTCCTGGTAAACTTGCAAAAAGGTAAACAACAAATACCAACAGAAAAAAATTGACATGATAAATTACATGAGGCAAAATACCTACAGAAAAAGGCCATGTTGTAGCAAAAGAAAAATACATAAAATGGCAGAAGTATGCCAAAAAAAGTAAATATGAAAAACCCAAAAGGATATTGTCTGGGGGTCCACGTATAAATATCAGGAAGACACTATTTTTCGGCCACTTCATGGGGGTCCCTGTCCACCTCGAGCCGTTAGAGATGTAACTGACAAGGCTTGTCTAAACGCCCCTCGAGATCCCAGTGCACACCCAACTCCTCATCATGGTTCATCTAGCACACCTCAACCTGTACCCGTCAAGTCTCCCTTGGACCCCTTGGAAGATCCTATAGACCCTGTTCGTGATCCACCACCTAGGAAGCGTAGCACTGTAACCAATGGTTTATGTAGCACACCTGAACCTGTACCCGTCAAGCCTCCCTTGGACATCTCCGAAGATAATAGACACCAAGTTCATGATCCACACCACCTAGGACGCGTAGCGCTGTAACCAATGGTTCATGTAGCACACCCGAACCTGTACCCGTTGAGCCTCCCTTGGACATATCCGAAGATAATAGATGCCAAGTTCATGATCCACCACATAGGACGTGTAGTGCTATAACCAATGATTCATGTAGCACACCCAAACTTGTAGCCGTCAAGCCTCCCTTGGACATCTCCGAAGATAATAGACACCAAGTTCGTGATCCACCACCTAGGACATGTAGCGCTGTAACCAATGGTTCATGTAGCACACCTAACACGTACCTGTCGAGCTTCCCAGGGGCATCTCCGAAGATGTTGAACACCAAGTTCGTGATCCACCACGTAGGCCTAAAGCTGTAACCGACCAGCTTTGTGACGCCTATAATTAAGCTACAGTAATCCCTTGCTAATGTCACCATCATTATTGCTGCTAAATCCCACATCGATTCAAACCAATTCAAAATTCAAATTTAAAATAAAGTCAAGCAATAAAAGTTTTCAGATGTCAAAACTAAAATGTGCAAATGGTGGAAAATAATAGTTTGTTAATATTGGTGGTGAACCAACATTTTTGTAAAGTGTTTAACTGCCCTAAACTAAATAAAACAGTGGCTAAAGTAATGTTTTAATTGCCTTTTTAATTTGTAAAAATGATAAACTATGTTATTTAAATGTAACCTTAATAAGGCAATAGCCTAAATTATACTAATATTTTGGGTGCAAGTTTTATAATTTATAAAACTATTTTGCTTTTGGATTTAAAATAAAAACAGAAAGGTTTTAAGGGAAAGACAAAAGCTAACAAAAAAGGAGCAAGAAACCCCCCTGCCACCCTCGGACTTGGCCACCTGAGCCGGCCCATCCAGCCCACTCCCTCTTCCCGGTCGCCTCCCTCTCCTGTACAACCGACCGGGCGCCCGCCCGAGCTGTCCCCGTCTGACCAGCTTGACGGCGCCGCCCCGATGGGATAAGGGTGACCCCTCGGGCGCACGTCCCCCTCACTTCACCCCACTCCCCTCTCCTCCTTGCTCGACCTCTCTCCCACCTCCTCCAGATCTGCCGCACCGCGCCTGCCCAGGCGTCGCCGTCGTCGCGGCCTCGCCGTGTGCATGGCCACCGGCGACCGTCCTCCGTCTGCCCGCGTCCAGAAGCCCCCCCGTCCTCGACCACGACGACCGCGACCACGCCATCGACCTCGTAGCCCCTCTGCCTTGCCAGATCGCCACCTTCCTCTACTTCGGTCATTGCCGTCCACTCCGGCCACCCCTACAACTACTAAGCTAACGCCGGACTCGTTGTGCCACAAGGTGAGCCGCCCGTCGAGCCCCTCTGCCCCTCTCATTCATTTGGACGAGTAGGTCGCCTCCCCACCTCCCCTGCCCGGAGGTCGCCCGAGCACGCGCTTGCCGTGGCTCGGACCGCGCATTCCGCCTACCCTCTGGCCACTCCCTCGACCGCGCCCTGCACGCCCCACGACCGTGCGCCCTGACCGCCCTTCACGCGCCCACTGACACCAGCGCTCATCCGCGCCATCGCCACTCAGCTCCGTCACGGGCCGACTGCTGCATTCTGTTGCTGCCCGCTGCACCGTGCGGGCTGCGTTGCAGCCGCCACAGCTGCGGCCCCACTTCCCGCTACCTGCTATTGTGCCCTGCCACCGACTGTCGTAGTTGCCCGCCGTTGTGTGTGCCCGCCGCCCCGCTGACCGCGCTCCCGCCTCCGACGCCGCAACTGCCTTCGGCCGGTCCTGCTCGGCCGCGCCCGAGCTGTAACGCCCTCGATGCGGCTATATCTCCCACATGTCGAAGCACGACTTAGAGGCATAACCACATTGAAAGCAATGTCGCAAGTGAGGTAATCTTCACACAACCCATGTAATGCCTAAGGGAAAGAGATACATAGTTGGCTTACAATCGCCACTTCACACAATTACATGAATAAAGCATTACATCATCCAGATACACTCAAGGTCCGACTACGGAACCAAAATAAAAGAAGACTACCCCAAATGCTACACAGATCCCCGATCGTCCCGACTGGGCTCCGCTACTGATCAACTAGTATGAAACAACATAAAGGACAAGATCTTCAACGAGCTCCTCCTTGAGCTTGGTTGCGTCACCTGCTCGGTTCAACGGCACCTGCAAGCTGGTTTTGGAAGTATCTGTGAGTCACGGGGACTCAGCAATCTCGCACCCTCGCGATCAAGACTATTTAAGCTTATAGGTAAGGTAAAAGGTATGAGGTGGAGCTGTAGCAAGCTACTAGCATATATGGTGGCTAACATACGCAAATGAGAGCAAGAAGAGAAGGCAAAAGCACGGTCGATAAACTATGATCAAGAAGTGATCCTAGAACAACCTACGTCAAGCATAACTCCAACACCGTGTTCACTTCCCGGACTCCGCCGGAAAGAGACCATCACGGTTACACACGCGGTTGATGTATTTTAATTAAGGTCAACTTCAGGTTTTCTACAACCGGACATTAACAAATTCCCATCTGCCCATAACCGCGGGCACGACTTTCAAAAGTTCAAATCCCTGCAGGGGTGTCCCAACTTAGCCCATCGCAAGCTCTCACGGTCAACGAAGGATATTCCTTCTCCCAAGACAATCCGATCAGGCTCGGCATCCAGGTTAAAAGACATCCTCGACAATGGTAAAACAAGTCCAGCAACACCGCCCGAATGTGCCGACAAATCCCAATAGGAGCTGCACATATCTCGTTCTCAGGGCACACTCAGATTGTCCAAACTTCCGGTAGGCCAGCCCAGAGTTTCCCCTGGTGGCCACCGGCGGCTGACAGTTTGGACCAACACTCAGAGGAGCACTAGCCCGGGGGGTTTAAAATAATGATGACCCTTGAGTCTGCAGAACCCAAGGGAAAGAAAAGGCTAGGTGGCAAATGTTAAAACCAAGGTTGGGCATTGCTGGAGGAGCTTTATTCAAGGCGAACTGTCAAGGGGTTCCCATTATAACCCAACCGCATAAGGAATGCAAAATCCGGGAACATAACACCGATATGACGGAAACTAGGGCAGCAAGAGTGGAACAAAACACCAGGCATAAGGCCGAGCCTTCCACCCTTTACCAAGTATATAGATGCATTAATTAAATAAGAGGTATTGTGATATCCCAACAAGTAAACATGTTCCAACAAGGAACAACATCTCCATGTTCCAAGGAACAAACTTCATCTTCACCTGCAACTAACTACGCTATAAGAGGGGCTGAGCAAAGCGGTAACATAGCCAAACAATGGTTTGCTAAGACAAGGTGGGTTAGAGGCTTGGTTCAACAATATGAGAGGCATGATAAGCAAGTGGTAGGTATCGCGGCATAGGCATAGCAAAAGAGCGAGCAACTAGCAAGCAAAGATAGAAGTGATTTCGAGGGTATGTTCATCTTGCCTGAAATCCTGCAAGGAAGAATAAACGAGTCCATGAAGAAGATAAACGGACGTAGTCAACGGATCCTCACAAACGTGACGTTATCGGAACCACCCCGAAGAAGCAACACCGAAAAGAAGCAAACAACATAGTAAACAACCAACACATGAACATGGCATGATGCACAACCAAGTATGATGCATGTCCGGTTTAATGAAGCGTGTCATGGCAAAAGTGCACAAGCAATCCTACAAATTAAGTGGAGCTCAATATGCAATGGTGCATATTGACGAAACACCACGACAAGTTATTTAGTTCGATCTCGTTTATGTACCCAACAATATTAAATGTTGATTAACATGGCAAGGGGTGAAGCACAACAAAACTACCTATCTAGGCAAGTTTAAATGAGGCCGGAAACAACGAACAAAAATTCTGGTAAAACCCCATATGCATATTTTAAGGTTCGGTACTGTTCTGCCCTAAACCATATTTTAGAGTTGTTAAACCTGCAAAGTAAATCCACCATGTTAAACTACGCATTTTCCACCCCATTTACATATAAAGTTTATTAAATTCAGAGTTACGGTTATTTAGTTATGAATTAAAGCATTTTAGCAAGTTATTTAAGCAAATTTAAACAAACAGCATTTTAAACATGTTAAACATGGATAAAAGTGGCATATTATGAAACTACACAAAATTCTAGGCATTTTACGTATATAAGTTGTTTTAATGTGATGCACCATTTGTGAGTTATTAAATGCATAAACAACAGGGGGTTTTCTGTAAAATCGGTCTCTCTGGAATAATGACTAAATTCACAGATCTGTAAAAAAATAGTAAATGGGCTGCATCTCGGGCGGACTGGGCTTCTCACCAGAGGGCCAGGCCTAGTCGATGGAAGAGTCGTGGCAGGCCGGGGTGGACTGGGCCGCGCGGGGACGTGGCTGACGACGCGAGACGAGCGGAAGGAGAGAAGCGGTCAACGCGGCCGTGCGACTGCAAGGCCGGAGCAGGGGAGGCGCACGCGCTCCAGGACGGGCATGCGGTGGCCGCGGAAGTCCATGGAGGCGCGGCGGGGCTGACGAAGGCTGGCCGGACCTGGCCGTTCCGAGGTCAGGCGGCGGAGCTTGCCGGGGTGGTGGAGGCGCTGGGTGGCTCGGCACGCTGCAGGAGCACGTCGGTGCGGGAACGGTTTCAGGTGATGTACTCCTCGTCGAGCGAAGCAGAGGAGGCAAGGTCGCAGGGTAGGCCGATGGCAAGGGACTTGCGACGGCGGCGGGGAACTTGGCGGCAGCAGCAGGACCATGATGGATCGCCCGGGCTCTTGGTGGCATCGGCCCAAGGCGCCGGTGTGCTCGCAAGACGGGGCGGCGTGGAGTTGGAGCTCCCGGCGGGTGAGGGACGAGGCAGAGCAGCGGCTGCGGCAGCTCCTGTTGAGGAAAAGAGAGAGGTCCGGGAGGTTAGAGATTAGAGGGAAAAGGAAGATTGCGGAAGGAAGGAGAAGAAGGTAGGGCGAGCGGCGGCACTGGCCCGATGCGGTAGAGAGTAGGCCATTGGAGAGGCGCTGTAGGTGCTTGGTGGGGATCGAAGGATTGGGGAACAGGGCAGATCGAGCACTGTTGTTGGTTGGATCAATTTCGGTGGGGATTGGCCGGCACTGAAAATTAGGAAGGAAGGGGCTGGCTGTCTGGATCGGGGAAGGATCCTGAGATAACAGTGGCGGCGGCGGACACAGGAATAGGTGGATGGGACAGGTTAGGACTAGGGTTAGGCTGGTTATATAGCAGGTGGGATTAGGTTAGGGGGTATTTGGTCCCTCCGATTTTAATCGAACGGTACCGGATAAATAGGCTAGGGAGACCAAAAAGAAAAACACAGATGTTTTGTAGACGTTTGGGGATGATCCGGACACAACGGTAGCGACAGTACGAGTCGGGTTCGGGACAACTTTCGGACGTGCGCGCAAGGAGGGCCGCGGGTTGACGAGAGAGGTTAGCTTGGACCTGGCGGTATGTAGTGGGCTGTGTAGACGGTCTCGAGCTGAGAGAAGAGAAGGGAGGGAGGCCCGGCGACTGTTTCCGGAGACCGAAAACGTCCGACGTTAGACCGGCTATACTGCCGCTATAGTTAATCGTTGGGGCGTCAAACGAACTCCGATTGCGATGAAACTTGGAAGGCGGTCTACCTACACTATAACTAGACCGCACGCCAAATCTCATCCCATTCCGATAACATTTTCCGGCCACTTATAAAATAATATTTCGGACGTGCCGCGGGCGCGTGCAAGTGAGTCTGGCCTTAGAACGGACCACGGAAGGAACTGGGAGACCCGGGCGAATGCAAGTTTTGAGAACATGATGATGAAATGCACATGATGACATGATATGAGATGCATGACACGCAAGCAATGACAAGGCAACAACAGCGAATACCCGGAGGACACCTGGCACAACGGTCTCGGGGCGTTACATATTGAATAGCAAGAAATGAGGAGCACCGGCATGAGAAGGTGTTTGAAACGAGGACAAAGGGATATGATCAACACCCTAAGTTGATTTGGATCCATCGGAGAAGAAAAGAATGAAGAATGACAAACTTGAAGCTCCATTAGAATCTTCATGAGAATCACCGGATAAGAACATTGACGGAAAAGGATGGAGAGACTTCACAAGAATAAAAGAATACTTGATTAAGACATATGAGTCCTTGAAGAAACAAGGGTGGGTGGGCGGGAAAACAAAGGCAACTTGGAACGGATGAAGCAAACACCGTTGACGAAAAGCTGAGATTGGATCTTGCAAATGTTGAAATGATCGGATCCACTTGAAGAGAAACACTCCGGTTGAAAAGGATTGACATGACAATCTCGATTATCATGAAGGATTAGTATCCACATAGGAATATGAGAACACCGTTCAGGAAAGGTATGGAATCAACACTTGACTTCGAAGCAACTCGAATACCACAGCTCAAAACAAAACAAAGGATTGGCTTGCGGAATAAGCCGGAACAAACATATGATAGAGATTTCGTCCGAAGTTTTCGTGGTGGGGCCTACACGGGCTCGATCGTACAACACCATCATGTACAAGGCAGTGCACATGACATTCGAAGCGTCCCCGAGTCGGCATAGCCAAGGACTCTTTAAGACACAACGAGACCACTGTAAAACCAACCGTGAATAGGCGGACCACTAGACGTCGAACCCCAATTTCGTATCATACATCTGTCGGAAAGATATCCTAAGAGCTACTTGAATTCCCACTTATAAACTCCCGAAATTTTCCGGTTATGCAATCAGGTGTTGAGGATCCAGGGGAAGCATAATATCTCACCCAAAACTAGCAAATCCTACATCCAGCTGTATCCATCCTTCAACACATAACCAAGAAACCTTCGGAAATCGTTTATCTCAACCTTCGAAAAGCATCCGTTATACAAGTTATGGCAGTACTCCCGAACTCCCGCCCCAGTACTGGGTGGCGTCAAGGTTATCTCACCAACAACTGCATAAAAGAGATTTTCGATGTCGGCGAAACTAATCTCAGGTATTCCAGAACTGCAACGATAAAATTTTGACGACAACACCTCGGAGCTCAACTCCCCGGGACACTGCCACAACCCCTAAATGACAGGAGGCACCAAGAACAATGTTCTCGTCACAAAACAATCGGAACGATTCCAAGATACCCGTGTGATCCTAATTTTTTTTTAGTGAAATTTGAGAAGAGAAGAGTCAAAACTCTACGCCAGGATGCCTCACCAAAGTGACGAAGGGATTGAGGAGTAAAAAGAATCATACTCTCCGATATATAATTCCTAAATGACTCAAAACATTTTTCTAGACTCAATAACGCCAGCGATTCGATCAAGCAGGGGGGCTCCTAAGGTCGGGGAAGGCTCTGATTACCAACTTGTAACGCCCTTGATGCGGCTATATCTCCCACGTGTCGAAGCACAACTTAGAGGCATAACCTCATTGAAAGCAATGTCGCAAGTGAGGTAATCTTCACACAACCCATGTAATGCATAAGGGAAAGAGATACATAGTTGGCTTACAATCGCCACTTCACACAATTACATGAATAAAGCATTACATCATCCAAATACACTCAAGGTTCGACTACGGAACCAAAATAAAAGAAGACTACCCCAAATGCTACACAGATCCCCGATCGTCCCGACTGGGCTCCGCTACTGATCAACTAGTATGAAACAACATAAAGGACAAGATCTTCAACGAGCTCCTCCTTGAGCTTGGTTGCGTCACCTGCTCGGTTCAACGACACCTGCAAGCTAGTTTTGGAAGTATCTGTGAGTCACGGGGACTCAGCAATCTCGCACCCTCGCGATCAAGACTATTTAAGCTTATAGGTAAGGTAAAAGGTATGAGGTGGAGCTGCAGCAAGCGACTAGCATATATGATGGCTAACATACGCAAATGAGAGTGAGAAGAGAAGGCAAAAGCACGGTCGATAAACTATGATCAAGAAGTGATCCTAGAACAACCTACGTCAAGCATAACTCCAACACCGTGTTCACTTCCCGAACTCCGCCGGAAAGAGACCATCACGGTTACACAGGCGGTTGATGTATTTTAATTAAGGTCAACTTCAGGTTTTCTACAACCGGATATTAACAAATTCCCATCTGCCCATCACCACGGGCACGACTTTTGAAAGTTCAAATCCCTGCAGGGGTGTCCCAACTTAGCCCATCACAAGCTCTCATGGTCAACGAAGGATATTCCTTCTCCCAAGACAATCCGATCAGGCTCGGCATCCAGGTTACAAGACATCCTCGACAATGGTAAAACAAGTCCAGCAACACCGCCCGAATGTGCCAACAAATCCCGATAGGAGCTGCACATATCTCGTTCTCAAGGCACACTCAGATTGTCCAAACTTCCGGTAGGCCAGCCCAGAGTTGCCCCTGGTGGCCACCGGCGGCTGACAGTTTGGACCAACACTCAGAGGAGCACTGGCCCGGGGGGGTTAAAATAATGATGACCCTTGAGTCTGCAGAACCCAAGGGAAAGAAAAGGCTAGGTGGCAAATGTTAAAACCAAGGTTGGGCATTGCTGGAGGAGTTTTATTCAAGGCGAACTATCAAGGGGTTCTCATTATAACCCAACCGCGTAAGGAACGCAAAATCCAGGAACATAACACCGATATGACGGAAACTAGGGCGACAAGAGTGGAACAAAACACCAGGCATAAGGCCGAGCCATCCACCCTTTACCAAGTATATAGATGCATTAATTAAATAAGAGGTATTGTGATATCCCGACAAGTAAACATGTTCCAACACGGAACAACATCTCCATGTTCCAACAAGGAACAAATTTCATCTTCACCTGCAACTAACAACGCTATAAGAGGGGCTGAGCAAAGCGGTAACATAGCCAAACAACGGTTTGCTAGGACAAGGTGGGTTAGAGGCTTGGTTCAACAATATGGGAGGCATGATAAGCAAGTGGTAGGTATCGCGGCATAGGCATAGCAAAAGAGCGAGCAACTAGCAAGCAAAGATAGAAGTGATTTCGAGGGTATGGTCATCTTGCCTGAAATCCCGCAAGGAAGAAGAAACAAGTCCATGAAGAAGATAAACGGACGTAGTCAACGGATCCTCACAAACGCGACGTTATCGGAACCACCCCGAAGAAGCAACACCGGAAAGAAGCAAACAACATAGTAAACAACCAACACATGAACATGGCATGATGCACAACCAAGTATGATGCATGTCCGGTTTAATGAAGCATGTCATGGCAAAAGTGCACAAGCAATCCTACAAATTAAGTGGAGCTCAATATGCAACGGTGCATATTGACGAAACACCACGACAAGTTATTTAGTTCGATCTCGTTTATGTACCCAACAATATTAAATGTTGATTAACATGGCAAGGGGTGAAGCACAACAAAACTACCTATCTAGGCAAGTTTAAATGAGGCCGGAAACAATGAACAATAATTCCGGTAAAACCCCATATGCATATTTTAAGGTTTGGTACTGTTCTGCCCTAAACCATATTTTAGAGTTGTTAAACCTGCAAAGTAAAGCCACCGTGTTAAACAAGGCATTTTTTCACCCCGTTTACATATAAAGTTTATTAAATTCAGAGTTATGGTTATTTAGTTATGAATTAAAGCATTTTAGCAAGTTATTTAAGCAAATTTAAACAAACAACATTTTAAACATGTTAAACATGGATAAAAGTGGCATATTATGAAACTACACAAAATTCTAGGCATTTTACGTATATAAGTTGTTTTAATGTGATGCACCGTTTGTGAGTTATTAAATGCATAAACAACAGGGGGTTTTCTGTAAAATCGGTCTCTCTGGAATAATAACTAAATTCGCAGATCTGTAAAAAGATAGTAAATGGGCTGCATCTTGGGCGGACTGGGCTTCTCACCAGAGGGCCAGGCCCAGTCGGTGGAAGAGCCGTGGCAGGCCGGGGTGGACTGGGCCGCCCTGGGACGTGGCTGACGACGCGAGACGAGCGGAAGGAGAGAAGTGGTCAACACGGCCGAGCGACTGCAAGGCCGGAGTAGGGGAGGCGCACGCGCTCCAGTACGGGCGTGCGGTGGCTGTGGAAGTCCATGGAGGCACGGCGGGGCTGACGGAGGCCGGCCGGACCTGGCCGTTCCGAGGTCAGGCGGCGGAGCTTGCCGGAGTGGTGGAGGCGCTGGGTGGCTCGACACGCTGCAGGAGCACGTCGGTGCAGGAACGGTTTTAGGTGATATACTCCTCGTCGAGCAGAGCAGAGGAGGCGAGGTCGCAGGGTAGGCCGACGGCAAGGGACTTGCGACGGCGGCGGGGAACTTGGCGGCAGTAGCAGGACCATGATGGATCGCTGGGGCTCTTGGTGGCATCGGCCCAAGGCGCCGGTGTGCTCGCAAGACGGGGCGGCATGGCGTTGGAGCTCCCGGCGGGTGAGGGACGAGGCAGAGCAGCGACTACGGCAGCTCCTGTTGAGGAAAAGAGAGAGGTCCGGGTGGTTAGAGATCAGAGGGAAAAGGAAGATTGCGGAAGGAAGGAGAAGAAGGTAGGGCGAGCGGCGGCACTGGCCCGATGCGGCAGAGAGTAGGCCATCGGAGAGGCGCTGTAGGTGCTTGGTGGGGATCGAAGGATTGGGGAACAGGGTAGATCGAGCGCTGCTGTTGGTTGGATCAATTTCGGTGGGGATTGGCCGGCACTGAAAATTAGGAAGGAAGGGGCTGGCTGTCTGGATCGGGGAAGGATCCCGAGATAACAGTGGCGGCGGCAGACACGGGAATAGGTGGATGGGACATGTTAGGACTAGGGTTAGGCTGGTTATATAGCAGGTGGGATTAGATTAGGGGGTATTTGGTCCCTCTGATTTTAATTGGACGGTACCGGATAAATAGGCTAGGGAGACCAAAAAGAAAAATGGAGATGTTTTGTAGATGTTTGGGGATGATCCGGACACAACGGTAGCGACAGTCTGAGTCGGGTTCGGGACAACTTTCAGACGTGCGCGCGAGGAGGGCCGCGGGCTGACGAGAGAGGTTAGCTTGGACCTGGCGGTATGTAGTGGGCTGTGTAGATGGTCTCGAGCTGAGAGAAGAAAAGGGAGGGAGGCCCGGCGACTGTTTCCGGAGACCGAAAACGTCCAACGTTAGACCGGCTATACTGCCGCTATAGTTAATCGTTGGGGCGTCAAACGAACTCCGATTGCGATGAAACTTGGCAGGCGGTCTACCTACACTATAACAAGACCGCACGCCAAATCTCATCCCATTCTGAGAACACTTTCCGGCCACTTATAAAATAATATTTCGGACGTGCCGCGGGCGCGTGCAAGTGAGTCTGGCCTCAGAACGGGCCACGGAAGGAACTGGGAGACCCGGACAAATGCAAGTTTTGAAAACATGATGATGAAATGCACATGATGACATGATATGAGATGCATGACACGCAAGCAATGACAAGGCAACAACAGCGAATACCCGGAGGACACCTGGCACAACGGTCTCGGGGCCTTACACGAGCGCCATCCCTGACGCGAGCTCCGCCACCGCCCGTTTGGTCGCCGGACTGCATCTCCGGTGGGCCGCCGTCGCCTCTGCTGGTCGCCGACGTGCACCAGCACGCGCACGCGTGGGAACCTACCCACGTGTCTTTAACACGTGGGCCCGACCTAGCTTAATTAGGGGGATAACCCCTCCCCACTAACTCTAACCTACTTCCCTAACCCCCACTTACAACTAGGCCCTAGGCCACTATTTAAGTTTATTAGTTTTTAATAAAAAATGTTATTAGTCCTAGGGTCACTAACATGCGGGCCCGATTGGACCCGTTGACTAGTCAAAGGTTCACCAGTCAACTGCTGCGTCAGCAGTTAACTAGCCCACCTGTCGGCCACTGGTGCACCTCTGGGTGAACTTCACCGGGTGCACCCAGCCCCTTTTCTGCATTTTGTTGTTTTAGTTAATTAAATCAATTTTAGAATATAGATTAAAACTTTGAAAAATTATATAAAATAATCCATAACTCGGATGAAAATACTTTGTACATGAAAGTTTCTTAGAATGACGAGACAAATCCGAATACGCAATCCGTTCATCCGCCGCATGTCCCAAGCATAGCGAATATGCAAGAATACACCTCCGTTTCATCTGCCCAAAAACGTCAAACACCAGGAATACTTTCCCGGATGTTTACCCCCTTCACCAGTATCACCTACTACCGCGTTAGGGCACACCTAGCACCGCTATCTGCTTTGTCATGCATCGTCATGCATCTGATTGCATTGTATTCATTGTTTCTTCCCCCTCTTCTCTCGGTAGACTACGAGACTGACGCCATTGCTGTTCTGATCGTCTACGGTGTTGACGACTGTCGGTGTCAAAACCGGCGGATCTCGGGTAGGGGCTCCTGAACTGTGCATCTAAGGTCGATGATAATAGGAGACAGCGGACACAATGTTTACCCAGGTTAGGGCCCTCTCTATGGAGGTAATACCCTACTTCCTGCTTGATTGATCTTGATGAATATGAGTATTACAAGAGTTGATCTACCACGAGATCGTAATGGCTAAACCCTAAATGTCTTGCCTAACTATGATTATGAGGATCTCTGTCTATGGACCTAGCCCTCCGGTTTATATAGACACCGGGGGATCTAGGGTTACATAAGGTCGGTTACAGAGAAAGGAATCTTCCGCTTTGTATCTTCACGGCCCATCAGTCCGACCCATATCCAATAGGTCGGACGCCTGAGGACCCCTTAGTCCAGGACTCCCTTAGTAGCCCCTGAACCAGGCTTCAATGACGAGGTGTTCGGCGCACATGTTGTCTTCGGCATTGCAAGGCGGATTCCCTTTTCTGAATACTCCAAGATAATCTTCGAATGAAACGAACGTGTCCGAATCTGCAACACAAGTACCGCACACATAGCTGTAGAGAGTATAATATTTCACGAGTCCAATCTGCTGGCAACTTTTTGTAACGTGACATCACGTTTGCCCGGTCATTATTTCAAACCGTTTCTTGTCCCGCCGTTCCATGTTTCGAGGCGCGCTTTTATGGAACGTCTTGTCGGAGTAGAGATCGTGTCCCTTTATCACGGGATTCTCATCAATTTGAACGTGGATAACCCAACCGTTCCATTGGTATGATTCCTTTGGAATAGGTAGGTTTTCAGGCTCAGGTGGAGGCGTCTGATATCCGTTGCCTTTATAAAGGAGCCAAGGGACGCCTTGCTTTGCGAGACGGTCGTATTCATCTCCCACTTCCTGCGAGGGCTAGGATTCGCTATTCACCCCTTCGTCCGGGGCTTCATGTTTTACTATGGACATGATTTTCACGATCTAGCCCCAGATTCTTTTCTTTTCATCTCGATGTTCATTGTCACGTGCGAGGCCTATCTTCGCATTCCCCCACACTTTGGCTTATGGCTCAAGACCTTCAGCGTGAAGCCGAAGGTAATCGACGGTGAACAAGCAGAGTGCGGAGGTGCTACAGTGAGCAACCTTATCAATGCTCCTCGGCCGGAATGCTCTTTCACCGAAACTCTTGACCTATGGCAGCGGGAGTGGTTTGATGTCACTAAACCCCGCGGTACCAAGTGGGCGGCTATACCTACGTTTCGATCTGGCCCTCCGTTACAGCTTGCATCATTGATTAATAAAGGACTGGACTGGGGATCAATTGACGAAGTGCAGACTCTACAGAGCAGCATCCGGAGCCTCCTTGAGAAGGACGTCAGTCTTATCAACGTGGTTCAAGTAATGCTAGTCCGCCGGGTTCTGCCGTGCCAACGGCGTCCTCTTCGTATGTGGGAGTTTAACCCGGAAGGACCACGGACCCTCCAAGACTTCTTCGGTATTTCGCACAAAGGAATGTCGAAGCTGTTTTTCGGGAAACTAAAACAATGGTTGGGTACCACCGAAGACATCGGTCTTGACCACAACCATCTGGATACCTCGGTAAGCGCTCTATTTCCGAACAATGTTTCAGCAATGTATGCCATACTGCGACACTGACCATACCATCCTCTTCCAGGGCTGGATAAAGAAAGCAGAGCGAATCAGGTGTTCGGCCCCCTTCCCGAAGACTTAATGGATTCCGTATTAACAAGGATGCTGGCCCCGACACCATACCAGATGTAACGCCCCGGATGCAACTTTCCATATTTGTACTCTGACTCTAGCCTTTTCCGGATATGCGATATGATATTCCCTCGTGGTTGGGTTTTGTCTTCGTTTTGCATTTTGTTCATGTCATGCATTGCATATCATGTCATCATGTGCATCGCATTTGCATACGTGTTCGTCTCATGCATCCGAGCATTTTCCCCGTTGTCCGTTTCTCAATCCGACACTCCTATGTCCTCTAGAGCCCCCCTTTTGCCTCTTTTTGTGTGCGGGTGTTAAACATTTTCGGAATGGACCGAGATTTGCCAAGCGGCCTTGGTACACTACCGGTAGACCGCCTGTCAAGTTTCGTGCCATTTGGAGTCCGTTTGATACTCCAACGGTTAACCGGGGAACCGTAAAGGCCTCGTGTGTGTTGTAGCCCAACACCCCTTTAAAATGGCCCAATAACCCATCCAAACCCCCCATCCTCTCGGTCGTTCGATCACAATCGCATGGCCGAAAACCGCACCTCATTTGGACTCTCCTAGCTCCCTCTACCTATATATTTGTGCCTTCCCCCGAATTTTCACGGACGAAACCATAGATCTTCCTCCTCCGCGCGCCGGACATGTCCGCCTCCGCCCCCTCGTCCAATCGGATCGCGCCACGTCGACACGCCACCGTCCCACCGCCGCCGCGGCCCGTGGAGCCCATTCGGGGCCCGCGCGAGCCCGTCCGCGCCGCTCCCCGCCGCCCGTCGTCACCGCCTCCTTGGCGCCACCGTCCCGCTCGCCGCCGGCGACCTGCTTCGCCATCCGCGCCGCCTCCTGCCGCTCCTTGTCACCACTCCGGCCAGCAGGGTCTCGGTGGAATCCCGACCACGACCCGCCGGAGCTCTCCGCCCCTCAACGCTGGCCTCGGCCGGATCCGGCGCTGCAGCCCCAGATCCGCGCGCCCCGGGCACCTCCGCGCCTATGCCGCCCGCCGGCAACCTCGTCCTCCGCCGCCATGGCTGTTGGGGATACACATAACAGGTAGGCCCACGAAGGGTCGAAATATCATAAAGCATGGGGTCCACACAACATGTGGGTCCAGATAAATTTCATACAGACATACTATCCACTCAGATGACCATCAAGTCACTCGGACAACAACAGCCACTCGGAGCATAGCACTCCACTCGACCAACTCATTCCACTCGGAGCACCTGATCTCACTCGGATATGCGAAGACCCGCAGTCAACAAGGCACTCGAAGCATCATCTTAGTAGTAAGCTGAGTTATGGCATTAATGCCCCCACTTTGTAACATAGGAGGTGAGGGGGTGGCGCACTCTATATAAGCCACCCCCACCACTAGACTAGGGGGCTTTTTTCTTCCACCTCTCCCTCTTTCTCATGATTTAGCTTGAGGCATGGAGATCAATTCTCCCCCCCCCCTCTCTCTCTCTCTCAAATACACCATGTAATCTTCGGATACATACTGAGATAAAACAAAGCTTCTCCGGAGCACGAGACGTAGGGCTATTATCTCCACCGTGAGAGGCCTGAACTCGCTAAAACCATCGTGTCACCCATTTGCATCTCGATAGATCATTCTCCGTTACCCTATACCTTATTATTGTCGGAATCGTTCCCATGACAGTTGGCGCCCACCGTGAGGCATGGTGTCTATTGAGCCATGGTGCAAATGGTTTTTTCTTCAACCTTCGACGGCTGATCAATGACCATCGCTAGAAACATTCATGGCTGGAAGTCTGGCTATTGCGCCATTCATACACACATAAGAATCAGGGAAGTGTCCTTTTGATATAGTCTTTCTTCAATGAATCATCTAAGAATGGTTTTATCTTTTCCTCCTACATAGGATCGTAAAGAGAAGAAGTGGATCGGTGAGACGGTGACTCTACTCACCGACGATGAAGCATCGTCGTCCACCCCTCGTCATCTCTGGTCTCGTCTGCGGCGCCAGTGTCGCGACCCCACGCACGAACGTCGAGGCTATGTCGTCTCCGGCTCCATCTACGATGCCGACACGCCCTTCCACGTACCTGCACCGACGCCGTCCACCCGTCGTCATCTCCGATGCCTCGACGCCGCCGTCGAACTCATCTCACACGACCATCTCTTCATATAGCTGCGCTGCGGCAGCCTCCGCGACGAAGCGGATCCAATGACGTGCACACACACAAGACTTTGGCGGCCAGAGCCGGTTCATCGTGCCTGCCGGCGTCGTTGTGTCCATCGACGTGCTGCTCCGCGCTGAGCACGCCCTCGGCGACCCCAAAGTGGGCGCACCTTAGCGGGAACGCCACGGCCATGTACTCAGGTAATCAGGTTCATAGTGCCCGCCGACGTCGTTGTGCCCGTCAACGTGCTGCTCCGTGCCTAGCACGCCCTCGGCGACTGTGATGTCGGCAGGGTCCGCATCACGCTCCTTGAGCTGTTCTCCGGTGCCCCCAATGGCCCTGTCACCGGCGAGTTCAAGGCCTTCCGGGGCCGCAAGACCGACTCCGGCAAACCCCACGACGCAGCAATAAATGGCGCGCAGTGAATTCTCCATGGAAGAAAGAAACTTCCATGCGGAGCCAGTTTTAATTCTTGCTTAATTACCGCTAATTAACGTCTTCTACATGCACGTACAGGTTTAGGATGTGGGCCTCATAACCCTTCCGGGGAGTTAATTGACCTTCTCATTAAGCGGCCAGTTAGTGGGGATTTCTAGCGTCGGTTACCTGATTACGGCGGCCAAAGAGCGCTCTACTTCTGCTATTTCTGCACCAGTTAATGGGTGCATGCATGCATGCAAGTATAACCGCACAGTATTTTAACGTGGCTTTACTTGCAAACTTGCAGGGTCACCCGATGGATCTTTCACTCGGACAGCAGCGAACCAGATTCGTTCAGAGTACATTCAGATAAAGCCACCTGGACGCAGACTCAAGTTCACTCGGCCACGGACCCGAGTTCACTCGGACGGATTTCTCGTCCAGTACCTGAACGCAAGTCAGAGGACAAGGCGCGTCGTCGTTCCGCGGGACATGTTTACATCACTCGGACGCCCGTGCATCGACACTCCGCAAGACACGTCTACATCACTAGGATGCTCCGCGCATCGCCACATCGTGGGACACGTCTACATCACTCGGACGTTCCGCGCATCATCACTCCGCGGAACATATCTACTTCATCCAAACGCCCCACGCATCGTCACTCCGCGGGACACGTCTACCACTCGGCCATCCCGCGCATCGTCATCGGTTTGTCACCTCATCACCACTCGGCCGCTCCGCGCGTCGTCACTTGGTTGGTCACCTCATAACCACTCGTCCGCCCCGCGCGTCGCCATCGATCGGTCACCTCATCACCACTCGGCCGCCTCGTGCGTCGCCACTCGGTTGGTCACCTCATCACCACTCGGCCGCCCCGCGCGGTGTCACTCGGTTGGTCACCTCATCACCACTCGGCCGCCCCACGCGTCGCCATCGGTTGGCACCTCATAACCACTCG
>NC_041392.1:550660894-550664198 GCF_002162155.2 Triticum dicoccoides | reverse complement strand
ATCGGTTGGTCACCTCAACACCACTCGGCCGCCCCACGCGTCGCCACTCGGTTAGTCACCTCATCACCACTCGGCCGCCCCGCGCGTCGCCACTTGGTTGGTCACCTCATCACCACTCGGCCGCCCAGCGCGTCGCCATCGGTTGGTCACCTCATCACCACTCGGCCGCCCTGCGCGTCGCCACTCGGTTGGTTGCCTCGTCACCACTCAGCCACTCGCGCGCCTTCAGACAGCTAAGTCATTTTACATTCTGTTATTTCCATCTTCCCGAGTATCCCGTAATTCGCACATCACATTCACTCGGAGGCCACGCCACCGAGTGTACCTCTACGCTGGCTGCTTATTTTCACTTACTTGCTTAGTACTGGTTATGTGACTCCCGATTCAAGCTCCCATTTTTTCGCATACATCATTCACGAACACCATGTGTCGTTCTTCATTTCAAGTTTGCATTGGTCCTCGGGCGCTGCAACTCAGTCGGAACATTGCACTACCTTTTATTTGAGTCCGGCGCTCTAACACATCAAGTTGGATCCTTCACTTTCTCAAGTTCGATCAGATCCTTCACTCTTTTAGACTCTTGCCAGCAAGCCCCTTGCACTCCCAGTGGGTGTCTATGGGTGTTATTCACACAAATCATTTCAGCACACATCAAATTTCCTCGAGAAATTATTTCGTTTGCTTGTGCCATTTTGTACACAAGTTACGCGATCACTCGACGGCCCTATGCGCCAACTTCATCGCTGCTCGGACTCGGTCACCATACCGGTCCCAGCGCACCACAACACCGACCTTGTCGCTTTGTTGACTTCAAACACATCCGGACGACCCCTCTGTGGAATCCTCTTCATCGTATCAATGATATAGACCTCGTCAGGCATGAGACAGATAAGTCCCTTTTATAATTAAACTCCACACTTCACTCTTTTGCGAGTTCTCCTCTTTCGAGCATCACTCGGAAGCTTCTCCTCATCTTTACCTGAGTCCGACTTGATGAATTGCCAATCATCCATTCAAAACTATATTTCTCGTATTCCGACATGTCCATTGTCGAAGCCTGTAGTACGCTCGGGGGCTACACTGTTGGGAAACGTAGTAATTTTAAAAAATTTCCTACGCACACGCAAGATCATGGTGATGCATAGCAATGAGAGGGAAGAGTGTTGTCTACGTACCCTTGTAGACCGGAAGCGGAAGCATTAGCACAACGTAGTTGATGTAGTCGTACGTCTTCATGGCCCGACCGATCAAGCACCGAAACTACGGCACCTCCGAGTTCTAGCACACGTTCAGCTCGATGACGATCCCCGGACTCCGATCCAGCAAAGTGTCGGGGATGAGTTCCGTCAGCACGACGGCGTGGTGACGATCTTGATGTTCTACCGTCGCAGGGCTTCGCCTAAGCACCGTTACAATATTATTGAGGATTATGGTGGAGGGGGGCACCGTACACGGCTAAAAGATCAATGATCAATTGTTGTGTCTATGGGGTGCCCCCTGCCCCCGTATATAAAGGAGTGGAGGAGGGGGCCGGCCAAGGAGTGTGGCGCGCCCTAAGGGGGAGTCCAACTCCCACATGGAGTAGGACTCCCCTTTTTCCTATTAGGAGTAGGAGAGGGAAGGAAGAGGAAGGAAAGGGGGCCCCCTCCCAATTCGGATTGGGCTTGAGGGGGGGCGCCCCCTCCCTTGCTCCTTTCCCCTCCTTTCCACTAAGGCCCAATAAGGCCCATATACCTCCCTGGGGGGTCCGATAACCTCCCGGTGATCCGGTATTGTCCCAATCTCACCCGGAACCTTTCCGGTGTCCAAATATAGTCGTCCAATATATCGATCTTTATGTCTCGACCATTTCGAGACTCCTCGTCAAGTCTGTGATCACATCCGGGACTCCGAAAAACCTTCGGTACATCAAAATATATAAACTCATAATGAAACTGTCATCGTAACGTTAAGCGTGCGGACCCTACAGGTTCGAGAACAATGCAGACATGATCGAGACACGTCTCCGGTCAATAACCAATAGCGGAACCTGGATGCTCATATTGGCTCCTACATATTCTACGAAGATCTTTATCGGTCAGACCGCATAACAACATACGTTTGTTCCCTTTATCATCGGTATGTTACTTGCCCGAGATTCGATCATTGGTATCTCAATACCTAGTTCAATCTCGTTACCGGCAAGTATCTTTACTCGTTCTATAATACATCATCTTGCAACTAACTTATTAGTTGCATTGCTTGCAAGGCTTAAGTGATGTGCATTACCGAGAGGGCCTAGAGATACCTCTCCGACAATCAGAGTGACAAATCCTAATCTCGAAATACGCCAACCCAACATGTACCTTTGCAGACACCTATAGAGCACCTTTATAATCATCCAGTTACGTTGTGACGTTTGGTAGCACACAGAGTGTTCCTCCGATAAACGAGAGTTGCATAATCTCATAGTCATAGGAACATGTATAAGTCATGAAGAAAGTAATAGCAACATACTAAATGATCGGGTGCTAAGCTAATGGAATAGGTCATGTCAATCACATCATTGTCCTAATGATGTGATCTCGTTAATCAAATGACAACTCATGTCTATGGTTAGGAAACATAACCATCTTTGATTAACGAGCTAGTCAAGTAGAGGCATACTAGTGACACTTTGTTTGTTTATGTATTCACACAAGTATTATGTTTCTGGTTAATACAATTCTAGCATGAATAATAAACATTTATCATGATATAAGGAAATAAATAATAACTTTATTATTGCCTCTAGGGCATATTTCCTTCATACACCGCACTCGGGGGCTGCATCTCATTTGGAATGGCACTCTCCTGAGTGGTCGAGTACTTCATCATTAGTCGGATCATTCACTTCAACAAGTTCATTCGATCTGCCACTTTGGCAAGTTTTATAATCACCCAGACGCTCTGCACGCCATCTTCATTCCTACTCAGACTTAGTTGGCACGCCTGTCTTGTTGTGTCGCAACCACACTACACCGACCTCGTCGCTACATTAGCTTCAAAAGCATCTGGCTAACTCCTTCGAAGACCATTTCAGCCACTTGGCTGGACACGCAATCTTTCACTCGGCTTCCTCGCGCGTCGTCACTCGGCCACCCCGCGCATCACCACTTGGCTGGACACGTAGTCTTTCACTCGGCTTCCCTGCGCATCGTCGCTCGGCCACCCCGCGCATCACCACTTGGCTGGACATGTAGTCCTTCACTCGGCCACCTCATGCATCCTCACTCGACCGCCCCATGCGGCGCCACTCGGTTGTGCACGTCTTCACCACTCAGCT